>NC_060279.1:53336241-53363663 GCF_021613505.1 Equus quagga | reverse complement strand
GCTCAGGGCGCTGCCCGCGCGGCCCTGCCAGCTCGCGTGCGCTCCCAGCCGCGCGGAGTCCGGTCCTCCTCCGGGCCGGGCGGGCAGTGGCGGCGGCGGCGGCTCGGGCTCCTCCCTCCGGCCGAGGGGGGCGGGCGTGGGGAGGGAAGCAGGGAGACGAGGCGGGCGCTTCCTGGAGGGGCGAGCGCTCCGCACGGGCGGAGCGGGGGCGCTGTCCCGCCCGCTGCCCGCGCCCCCGAGCCCGCGGCGGGCGCGCCTGGCGCTCGGGGCTCTCGGCGCCGCGGGGGCCGAACGTTCGAGGCCGGAATCCCAGGGGTCGAACGTTCGAGGCCGGAATCCCAGGGTCCGAACGTGCCAGGCTGGAACTCCGCGGATCGAAGGCCGCTGGTTCGCACCTTCCCCAAGACGGTGCCGCAGGAGCCTCGGGGGCCCCCGACTTCCGAGCACCGCGCGCTCAGGGCCGCGGACCCGGGGCCCCAGGGGTGGGCTCCGCCGGGACCTGCGGGGCCCCGGGGCGCTGCCTGCGGCCCCGACCCCGAGAGCCGATGGGCTCGCGCCGCGCCCTCGGGGCCGCACCGCAGGGCTGGGTTCTCGGCGGTGCTGGGCTGCGCTAGGACCGCAGGGTGTTCTCTCGTTTTTGTGTGTTTTTTTTTTTCAATAGTAAAAGAGCCTGGCATTTTCTTGCCGCCAGAGACTGGAAAGATGACACATAGTTCTCTGACAGAAACGATAAAATAAAGACAGTTCGAACAGTGCCTGGGGCTAGTCAGCGGGAGGGCGCTTAGGCGGGTCCTTGAGGCCTGCGTGGCGCGGAGCCCCCCTTTGACAAAGGTCTCCTTTTCCCAAGAAGAGGCACCGATTCTTAAGAAATGCATTTGTCGCTGGGCGCTCGGCGGTACTGATGCGCCCTCCCCCTAAAATTCAGTGCCTCAAACAGCTAAACCTCATTTAACCAGATTGTGGGGTCGGAGCTGACCCGGGGGTCTCAAGGTCACGTCGGAAGCCCTCGGCCGCCGCGGGGCTCAAGGACTGCGCCAAGCCAGAGTTAAGGCCCAGCGCTTGGGCTGTGGGTCTTGTGCTCCAGGGTGGTGAGGGTTAACTGGGAGATTCTGGTGCAGCCTGCAGCCACTCTGAGTCACTGGCACTTTGCAGCCTCGGAGGGGAGGACACTAAACAGCCCCAGGGCTCTGACTGTGTTCTCCTCCTGCCTGTCCCCCATGCGTCCTTTGTCTCTCCAAGCTCTCCTCAGCTTTCTCCCACTGAAGTCCTCAAAGACCTCAGCCCAGCTGTGGGGCAAACCAATCTCTAGGCATTCTGAGACCCAGCTCCAGCCCCTCTTCCTCCAGGAAGCCTTTCCTGATTGATCTGGCTGCCGGAATCCCTCTCCTCTCCTTGCTCTAGAGCCGGAGAGCCGGGCATTGGGATGGACGGTGGTGAAGCCGAGCAGAAAGTCCCTCCTCTCAAGGTGCTCGCTTCTCGGGGACAAGACCAGGCAGTCATATGACTGCATGACAAGTGCAAAGGCTGGAGGCTGGGTGGCACAGAAGACCCCACTCAGCCACAGGCGTCAGCGAGGCTTTCTCTAGTGGACCTGCAGGATGAGCTAGTTGGGCTAGTTCCTGCCAAAGGGGAAGAAGATACTGGATCCCTGGTCAAGGGGACAAAGGCCCAGGCCACAGCAATTCCACTCCTGGGTATCTACCCAAGGGAAATGAAGACATGCCCGCACAAAAACTTGTGCTCAAACGTTCACTGCAGCACGATTCAGAACAGCCGACAAGTGGGAACAACCCACAGGTCCATCCGCCAAAAAATAGACCAACAAAATGTGGTCCATCCACACAGCTGATGCACACGTGTCCGGTGGTCCCACCACCAGCATCTTTACTGCAGATGTCTTTGCCGCAAGCATTTTCACTGCATAGGCAGTAAGACAATTTTGCCGTAAAGGATAAAATCACGAAAAATAAAAGAGGAATGTTAACTTAAAAGGACATAATGAAACATGAAATAGTGAATAACAAAATTAAAGACTTTATAGCAAAATGCAAAATATTTGAATACGTTTAAAGTGTGTTTCTACACCTTCATGGCAATGCTGCTGGAAGAAGTGATTTTATTTTATTTCGTTTCTGTGTGGTTTGTACCTAACTAAGCTCTTGTCTTCGTTCTGTGGGAAATGTGCGTTCAACTCAATGAAGAAGCCTTGGCCCTCTTTTTCTCCTCCAATGTAGAGTGTTTCAAACAAGAAACCAACTCTAGGGGCTAATTGTTGTCATCTGTCAGCTCGATAAAGCCGTCAGTAACCTCGCTAATTGGAAGAAGTGCTAATTATTTTACAACCACCGGCCGCCACCGTGTAGACCGTTATGAGGGCTGCCTGAGATGATATCATATGAAAGTGGGAGTAACCACGAGAACTTCATCAATGGAGAAATGAAACCAAACTAACAAAAACAAAACAAAACAAAACCGTCAACCAGTCTTACAGCAAAATTGCCTTCTGCCCAAATAGTTATGCGGTGAAAATGCCTGCTGGCAAAGACGTCTACCGAAGACGTTTACTGAGAAACTACCCAGAACCACACGCGCCGTGGAATATCATTCAGCCACAGAAAAGTGTGACGTGCATACGGTGTGGATGAACTCTGAAAACTCTACGCTAAGTAAAGAAGCTGGTCACACGGTGATGGCTATTGGTCTGGGGGGGGGGGTTGGGGCATGAGGGAAATGTTCTAAACTTAGATTATAGTGATGGTTGTACAACGGTGGATACACTCAGACCGTTGACTTGTCTGCTTTAAAGGGCGAATGTTGTAGCATGTGAATTCTGTCTCATAAAGCTGTCTGAAAAGAGTCAGGGGTCAGGAGAGCCAGAGGCCAACTGATGAAGGCCAGGTGTCCATCAAACGTTGATTCTACACCCTGTCTTTGCTCCACACGTGATGCAAGGCTGTTACTGCAATATGTTGAAAGAAGTCTTTCCTTGACCTGGTAGAAACGCGGAAGGCTGGAATTTCTCTAAATACGCCGATATTGGGGCGCGGTAGGGGTGTGTATGCGTGTAACACCACCATCTGGGTGTTTGTGTCCACAGTCCAGGCTGTCTGGACGAGCAGATCAGAGGAACTGGGGGTGCCCGCGCACTTCAGTATGCTCATGCATTGGAGACGCATTGAGAGAGCACCCGCTGTGTACCAGGCTGGCCTCAGGGCCGTGTGAGGCGGGACAGGATGAAGGGGGCCCCAGTTACCTATGCTGGTCACAAATGCCCTGCCCCTTGTTCTCTCTCACGGTGCTGGCGGGCAGCTGGAGCCATTCTTGTTCGTGATCTCTCATATAGTTGCAGTCAGACCCTGACAGGGGCTGGAGTAATCTAGAAGGCCTTCTCACACCCGTGTCTAGCAACTGATGCTGGCGATCAGCCGGGACCTTAGCTGGAACACCTACCGGTGACCAGTCCCTGTGGTCTGGGCTTCCTCGTAGCATAGAGGCTGGGTTCCCAGGGTGAGCATCCCAAGAGAACCAGGTGGAAGCCTTATTGTCTTTTATAGGACTTAGCCTTGGAAGTCACACAATGTCCCTGTGGTCACAAGCTCACTCCATAGACCCCCACCTCTTGGTGAGAGGAGTGTCACCGTCACATTGCAGGAAGAGCATGTGGGATGAGGGACATTGTGGTGGCCATCTTTGGACAATACCATCTGCCACGGGGGGTGGGATATGGAGTCATATCAGCGATGGAGACATCCTCTTGAGGATCTTGCTGTTAGAGGCGGGCATGGCTGACTCCGGTGCCAAATTCCAGGCATAGGGCCATGGCCCTGGGTTTGAATCCCAGCCACTCTAGTTACTGCCTGGGTGAGATCTTGCAAGCTCCTAGGCCTCAGTTTCGCCCTCTGTAGAATGGGAGGATAGATTTAGTGTCCACTTCATGGGGTGATTGTGGGAATTTGATGAGACCCTAATGTGGCTAGCATGCTACCAGGCATGTCTAGACACCAGGTTCCAGTGTGTTGTTACTGGTATTTTTTTTTTTTTTTTTGGAAGGTGGGACCATTAGCCCTGAGCTAACATCTGCCGCCGATCCTCCTCTTTTTGCTGAGGAAGACTGGCCCTGAGCTAACATCCATGCCCATCTTCCTCTGCTTTATATATGGGACGCCTGCCACAGCATGGCTTGCCAAGCAGTGCCATGTCTGCACCCGGGATCTGAACCCACGGACCCTGGGCTGCTGAAGCAGGGCGTGGGAACTTAACCGCTGCGCCACTGGGCCAGCCCCAAGTTACTGGTTTTTTTTTTTTTTTTAAAGATTTTATTTTTTCCTTTTTCTCCCCAAAGCCCCCCCGGTACATAGTTGTATATTCTTCGTTGTGGGTCCTTGTAGTTGTGGCATGTGGGACGCTGCCTCGGCGTGGTTTGATGAGCAGTGCCATGTCCACGCCCAGGATTCAAACCAACGAAACACTGGGCGGCCTGCAGCGGAGCGCGCGAACTCAACCACTCGGCCACAGGGCCGGCACCAAGTTACTGGTATTTTTAAGTTCCAGGGTTGCAGTCACTCTAATGCAGCGATGGCCCCTTCTAGGGTCAGGACACTCAGGCCCCCCAGCCCCTCCAGTCAGCCCCAGACGCTTCCATCAACCCCAACCTTGCCCTAGAATGAGTGTGTGTGGGGGGAGCTTGGGGGGCAGAGACTAGGGGCCCAGCCCAGGAAACTGATGCTTCTGGCCTAGGCCAATCAGCCTGGGGACCCCAGTTGACCTTTGTTGTCTAGAGAAAGCTCCTCTTCTGTCACCTGTTCCTCAGGGCAAAGGTCACTTTCTGGGCAGCCCAGACAGGGCTGGGGCTTGTAGGATGAGCAGCAAGGTGTGGCTTCCAAGGGCAAGGGGAGGGGGGACTGCAGCTCTGGGCGCCGGGAGACACCCAGGCTGGGGGTGGGGCGCTTCACCGGGTGGCTGTGGTGGTGGGAGGAAGCCCAGCCCACCAGCTGTCCAGGAACGTCCTGAGCCCTGCCCTGGGAGGATCTTTATGAAACCAGCAAGGTCCTTTCCAGACAGCTCCGGATGTGTCCAGAGGGCGTGTCCGGCTCTGGCTGGGGCCACCGCCCTCAGGCCAGGCCTTGGCCACGCAGGAGGCAGGCTGAGGCACAGAAACAGGACCAGGAAGGGTGCACGGCCTTCTCACCTTCCCGGGGGCCCTGCTTTCCGGGGAACACACAGACCCGCAGGCCAGTGAAACCCCCATCCCTGAGCCATCCCAACGTCCTCCTTTCCTTCCCACTCCAAGGTCGGGCTCTGTGCTCCATTAAATCCTTGCTGTGTGACCTTGGGCAAGTTGTGTTCCTCTCTGGGCCTCTGTTTTCTCATTTGCACAACGGAGGAGATTGTTGCTGAGATTGTGGCTATGGGTCTAGAGAAGGTCAGGGATGGTGATGCCCTACAGCCATCACCAGGCAAGGCAGGCGGCAGAGGATGCGGAGCCCTCCCTGAGGGAGGGGAGAGATGAACCAGAAGGTCAAATCTGTGGCTCGAGAAAGTAGGCCCTCATCCCGTCACCACACAGAGGAGGAAACTGGGGCAGCACCTGTGGGATTAAGAGCCTCCAAATTTGAAAGTAGTTAAGAGAGTGGATCCTAAGAGTTCTCATCTCAAGGAAAAAACATTTTTTTCTTTTTCTTTTTTTTGTATCCAGGTGAGATGATGGATGTTAACTAGCTTATTGTGGTAATCAGTTCACAATATGTGTGAGTCAAACCATGATGGCGTATACCCTCAAATTACACAGTGCTCTATGTCAATTATATTTCAATAAAACTGGAAAGAAAAAAAAAGTCACAAAGACGCAGGTTCCATTCCTGGTGCCACCACTTACTAGCTGTGTGCCTTTGGGCAAGTCAGGAAAAATCTCCGGGTCTTGGTGTCCTCATTAGGGAAGGGGGTGGTCACCAGGATCCTCAGGACAACATAGGGGCGAAGGCGCAAAGTCTTGCCAGGCCTCCGAGAGGCGGCATATTCCAGCCCCGTGGGTCTCCAAGCATCGGCTGCACATTAGCTTCATGCGGGGAGCTTTCTAAATACTTTATTTTTAAAAAGGTATTTGAGAAAACTCCCCGGGTGATGCTAATGTGCAGACAGGGTGGAGATCCACTCACTGGTCTATAATCTCGCTAAGCTAAGTGTGGTCCAGCAGCAGCAACATCACCCGTGGGCATCTCAGAAATGCAGACTCCCAGGCCCCGCCCCAGACCTGCTGAACCAGAATCTCCACGTCAACCAGATCTCCAGGTGATCCGGTGCACGTTGCCCCTCCGAGAAGCACTGGACTGGACAGTGGATTTCAGATGTGCGTGTGCTTGGGGGAACGACAGAGGAGGCAATTCGGGAGGATTTGAGGCCTGTGGGGACGGGAACGAAGATTCCATGACTCCCATCAGAAAGGTGGATATTCCATTTGTAAAACCACAGGACGGAGGTCAAGTGACAAAGTAGCGAAATGAACTTACCTCAGCCTTGAAGATAGACGCGAGTACGTACCAGCCCAGTCACATTCTTAGCGAGAAGACTCACGTGCAGAAACGGGGAGCACCCTTCTGACTTCGTTGCTTACTGGCCCACGGCTTTACTTCGTTTTGAACTTTATTTGTTTTCATATATATATTTAAACTGAGCTACTTTGGGGAGGCAGGGGGAGGGGACACTGGACCTCTCAGTGCTGGACAGAAGATTAGTCCTGGCCTCCAAACAAGCAGGGAGAGAAAGCTTCTTAATAAAATGGACGCGATGAGCACACCCCAACCTGACGGGGGCCCAGCCGGCTTTGCAGCGCTGACAATACTGTGCGTTATATCAGGGCAGCTGCTGAAAGTTTCTCGGAGTTTAGAACTTGGGCAGAACTTAAGGAAAAGGAGAAGGGAAAGTGGCATGGATATGCAGCAAATGAGGAGTGTCCCTGAGCCCTGGGGGCGGCCCGGAGGGCACTGCACCTGGCCTGGAGCTTCTGCACCTGCACTGTCCCTTCCTCAGCCGTGACTTCCCGGTCAAGGCGTCTTCAGGCTTTGAGCGACTTGTCTTGTGCAAGGAGAGGAGACAGCACAAGCCCGTCAGTGTGAAGGCACACACCGAGGACCCAAGGTCACCTTGGCACCATTGCCCGGGAAGGGGAGACAGAATTTTGGGCTCAAGTTTTCGGGTAAACTTCTTGGATCCTTTACCTGCCCATCCTTTCCCCCATGACCAGGCTGATGGCCACGCTCAGGACCAGGTGTGCCCTGAGCCCGGCCCAATGACAGTGTCCCTGTGCCGGGTGTGGATGCTTGGCACTTAGCCAGAGGACTTTCTCCTCATGCTTGGCAGAGGACTGGGGACAACGTGCAGGGGGGCAAAGGTCAGGGCCGAGTCATCCAGATGTACCACTAGCAGGCCAGGCATCCAGGCTCCTTCGCCAGGTGGGAGCAGCCCCCCAGCATCACCTCCTAACTTCCTTCTGGGTCTAGTCATGAAGGAAGCTGTCTCAGGACTGGCCTGTGGGCCAGCCCGCCCTCCAGTGGTCCTCGGCAGTCACTGCACCCCTGCCCGGCTTTTCACAACGGGGTGGAGCCATGGAGGAAGGCTCCCCCGGTTCAGCCCACAGGCAGGTGACGGAGGGGGGTACTGTTCTCCCGTCATGTCAAGCATCTCATGATATTCAACCCTAAAAGGGGAGGGAACGAGCATGTAACCGGTACCTACTTCATCATATGAGGCACTTTGCGTACCTTGCCTCCCTGACCCCTCCAAGAGTCCTGGGGGCCAGGAGGTGTCACTAAGTCATGCACAGAAACAGCTCCCGGCCTCGGAGACAGGCATCAAGGAGTCGAGTCACAGTCCATTCCTTGCCCGTCTGACTTGCCACATTCCTAAGGTACCGCCCACCCGTGGAAGCCCTCTAGGCCAGGAGTTCCCAGGCTCTCTTGAGGACTAGGCGAGCAGCAAATGGGAGGGGGATCACTGGGGAGTGGTGGGGACTGTGGCAAACTAAGGGATGTGCGCCACTTCTAAAGGACACAGGCATGTGGCTCTGGCAGATTACTCTTGAGTGGGAACGCTGGACCAGCACTTAGGAGAAGCTGAAAATCTGGATTTTTATGTAGAAGTTCCCCATTTTAAATACTGACAATAAATTCAGAAAAGCGTTTAAACACCTCTCTGCGGTCTGCCCCGCTCTCCAGTCCCTGGGGCAGCAGGTGCACCACTTCCAACGTCGGCGAGGTCGGGGACAAAGCAGACTCAGGTGAGAGGCTGGAAGACCACTCACATTTATTGGCCGGACTTGGCTTAGAGTGTAGCCGGGCCACGCTGGGCCCTCTTGGAACAAACGAGAACACTGTGTAACACATGCAGCCCCGAGGAGCTCCCTGGATCTCGCTGAGGTAGTGGCTGCCCCCAGTGGCCTTGCCTGACTATCTTGGCAGTGCCCACCCCTGCACCCTGAGACCTGGCTTTGTCCTTACACAGGACAGACTGGGCCCATCCATTCCCAGGGTCAGACTGGCTCGAGCTGGATCTGGGCCCAAAGTCTTCAGAAGCCAGCATGTAAGGGGAGCGGGTCCTCCAGTTCACAGATGGGAAAACTGAGGCTCGAGGCAGGAGGACATGCATCCAGCAGCCTCATGGCTGAGTCCTCGAGTTGGCCCAGAGCCCAGGTCCTCAGTCCACTGGGCCGGCTAGTGCTTGGACATGCTCCCCTCCCAGTTCTGGGCAGAAGACATTCTCTGGCTTAGCTGCTCTGGAATGCGATCTATAAATACATACTTGGTTTTAAAAAAGTAATAAATAAGATCCTGGGCCAGTCCGAGGGCATTTGGCCAGCCACATGTCATAGACTGGACATTTGTCACATGGCATAGATGAACCACCAATTGTGTCCTGCCACATGTAGTGCCATGCCATTGACCCACCGTCCATTCTGAAAGCTCCATGTAGTGTCACATGGAACTCTGCCACGCATGACTTTCTGTGTCACACATCACACCATGACACCCTCACTGTGTCTGTACATGTCCCCAACTGGTCATGCATGTCACATGTGATACAGTGTAGTCATTGGCCATATTAGGCTTCTGGCCCCAAAGAAGTCTTCCCTGAAAACTGCAGCAGCACAAACGTGCCCCCCTCCTGGGGCAGTGTGAAGGGACACCCAGCTGAAGCTCATCTCCTGAGTCCTCTCTCCTGATGAGTAGAAGTTGGCATCACTCAGCTGGATTTTTTTTTTTTTTTTGGCTGAGGAAGATTGGCCCTGAGCTAACATCCATGCCAATCTTCCTCTATTTTGCATGCAGGTCACTGCCACAGCATGGTGTAGTGTAGGTCTGTGCCTGGGAACCAAACCCAGGCCACTGAAGTGGAGTGCACTGAACTCAACCACTGGGCCACAGGGCCGGCCCCTTTTGGCTGGATTTGAAGGGTGGCAAGGCAGCCATCAAGTACCCCGAGGAGCTGGTGGCTGGTTGTGGAAGAAAGCAAAGTCCAGCCTGGGCTCCTGGCTCTGCAGACGCTGGGCCATGTCAGTGGGGATGAGGTTATTCCAGAGGCTGCGGGCACAGAGACAGACACTCAGCACTCCTGTCTCTGCCTCCCGTGCTATCTATAGATGGGGAAACCGAGGTCCCAAAGGGGAAGAGCCATGCCCAGAGTTACCTGGCGGAGGCAAGTACCAGACCAGCGTGGCTATCCTAGGGAGATAATGTCGCCCACACCCACCCCCTGACTTCACCCACTCAGTCTTCTTCCCAGGGACCTAGTGATCCCACCCAGGGCCGTGCTCATATAACACATTTGTGCAAATAAGGAAAGAGTTCCCCTTCTTTAAGACACTTTACTTCCATTGTCTGTAATTTTTTTTTTTTTTGAGGAAGATTAGCCCTGAGCTAACTACTGCCAGTCCTCCTCTTTTTGCTGAGGAAGCCTGGCCCTGAGCTAACATCTGTGCCCATCTTCCTCTACTTTATATGTGGGACGCCTACTACAGCATGGCTTTTGCCAAGCGGTGCCGTGTCTGCACCCGGGATCTCAGTGGCAAACCCTGGGCCGCTGAGAAGTGGAACGTGCAAACTTAACCGCTGTGCCAGCGGGCCAGCCCTATAGCTACCAATTTAGGTGCTGACTATGTGCCAGGCATTGTGCTCAGTGCTCTATATAATAATTTAGTCCTCACAGCAACTCTCTGAGGTAAATACTATCATTATCCCCATTTTATAGATGAGGAAATTGAGGTGCAGAGGGGTTGAGTTACTGATGCAAAGTTATACAATCGGCAAACGGCAGAGCTGGGATTTGAGCCAGGTCTGCTGGCTGCCACAGTCCTGGTGGCGTGGTCCAAGACTCCTGTGATGATCCCTAACCCAGGTCCCGCCGCCTCCCACAGGGAGAGCCCTTACATTTCAGGGGTTGGTGTGGCCCCCCGCCCATTGTCCCGGCCCCTGCAAGCCCTTGTTACCGGATGACTTGGATGCCGGACCCCTGCGCCAGCCCTTCAGCCAGGAGCCAGGCTCCACAAGCTGTGATCCGATTCTTCTCCAAGCTTCCCAGTGGGCAGCAGAGGAAGGGAAAGACAGAGCCTGGCATGAGATGGGGGAGGGAGGGGCTTCCCTGTGTCCCTCCCCCAGGCCAAGATGGGGGGCACGGGCTCTCACACATCTGCTCAGAGAAGCCGACAGACAGCAGTGGACTCTAGTGCAGCAGGAAGGCTGCAGGCTGGGGCCCGGGGAGAGCTAAGCTGGGCAGAGGTTTGGAGCAGACCAAAGTGTGCAAGTCAAGGAGGGCTTCCTGGAGGCAGGGGCCTGACCCAGTGGCCTCTTGGCTTTCCCCAGGAAGGAGGTCCCCCTTCGGCCCTCCCCACCCCCTTCTGGCTTCCCGGGATGTGCCCCTCATACTCCACTCTCTTCAGCCGGCCCATCCGCGGCAGGACCCGGGCCAGCTCAGCAGCCGCCTCATCCCCGAGCAGATTCCAGGACAGCCTGCAGGGCAGGGGGCCAAGGTCAGTGGCAGGAGAGCAGTGAGGTCAAAGGGTGGAGACAAGGTGGCAGGTGGGGAGGGCTGGGGCCAATCATGGGGGTGGCGGTGACTCGCAGGAGCAAGAAAGGCCCCCTGATGGGGTGCTTGTGTGCCCTCCCCTGAAGACTGTCTCCTTCCACCTCCCCACCATCCCTGAGCTGGGTGTCCCTCAAGAACCCAGACGGCTTAGGAGCTGGCTGGCCTCAGAGTTCAGACCACACGGTCTGCAGAAACAACGTCACGATCCAAACATCCAGCACGCAGGGCCCACCAGCATGACTTCTGCCACATCCATGCATCTCCTGCATTATTATCTGAGTCCTATTTTCCCCCTTCCCTTCCTTTGTTTTTTAACTTTAAGAAATTAATCTTAGGAAATATTAGCACGACTATCATTAGAAAACCTGTGTCGAGGACCCTAAACAGAAGGTAGTTGCAAGGACAAATACAGTGCAACGGCAGCCTCAACTTCTGGCTGGAACCCAAGTCCTTCCCAAGGTGGGAGCCTGTGGCCTGCCCCCTGCCGGCTGAAACGAGAGTCTCACCAGCGTCAGGTGTTTAAGATGAGTTAGCGCTGATCTGAGACTTTCTCTTTGGTGTAACATACTGAGAAGGGTTAAAATCCTTATGATGCAAATCTAAAAGCCTCTCATGGCCTCTTGCGTCCTGTACCTTAGGAAATAGTTTTCCTTCCGTACCGTGGTCAGGGCCCCAGCCTAGTCCTGGCATTCTAGTTCACCCTGCGGCAGTCCTGCAAGGCCCCAACGTCTGAGAGGCTCTGAAGGCCAAGGGGGTGATGGCTCTGACCCGTGGATGGGCAGGGAGCCTGCTGGCTTCAGCTGCCCTTTGCCACCAACAGGTGGTTCAGAAATTGAGGCTCCATAAACCAGGCGAGGAGGCCTATTCAGTTGCCTCCCCACAGGGAGGGTCAGGGGCAAAGGGCCTTTATAGACCGTCTGGCCCCTGCCCCGCTGCCACTGCACAGGTGGGAATAGGCGGGAACAGGTGGGAACAGGTGGGAGAGGCTGAATGGCTTTGCCCGACATTGCTCGCAGCTCAAGTGTTAAAACTTGCTCGAGAGGTTTGAGCGAGAGCCATCTTCCCGTTTATAGGTGGGAGACCAGCGGGGGGAAGGGACCAGCTCCAGGCCACACAGCAGGCCGGGCCGAGCCCCCAGATGGCCGCTTTCCCAGCTCTTCAAGCACTCACAAGATTTCTTCCAGGGCCGGGCAGAGCATGAAGCCGGCAGCCAGCGGCTTGGCCGTCTGGTCATCAATCTCACAGGAAACCAGGCTGGGAGTGGAGAAGGGGGGATGCAGATGTTCGAGTCAGGGGCACCTCCAGGCAGGCCCCATCCCCTCCACCCTGTAGTCACAGCAGGAGGGAGCAGAGTGGCAGCCTCCAGGGCAGGGCAGGAGTCTTACAAAAGTGTCCCTTTTTGCCCCAGGCTTCCCCCATACCTGAGGCCTCGGTCATGTCACCTCAAGGCCTTCCCAGGTTGTCAGGCTCAGCCAGAGAAGGGCTGCCCACCCCCCATCCCCTGTTCCCAGGGAGTCGGAGGAGGCGACTTACTCTATCTGCCTGAGCAGTGGGAGCCCCTGGCAGAAGTGCGGGACCCCTCCGGCCAGGCTGTTCTCTGCCAAGCTGCAGGGCAGGGAACGTGTTGGTGAGAGGGACGCCCAGACCCTCCTGGCCCACCCCCTGCCCGGCTCCACGGCGCCACTCACCTGATCACTTCCACCTGCGGGCATCTGTCCAGGGCCCGGGCCAGGCTCAGTGCCCCCTCGGGGCCCAGACGGCTGGAGGGCAGGCTGGGGAAATGGGAAAGGGTAGGGGACCACTTGGGGGGACTGGGGGCCTTCCCGGTCCCCCCACCCTCAGCTTTGCCAGACCTCAGAAGACGGTCCCTGGGTTATGCCACCTCGAGTCCCTCCTCACCACATAGGACCGGGTGGGCGTCAAGGGCCCCGGCTTTGGGGTCTGAGACCCTCCCTGGATCAGGGAGGTGAGCCCTCCCCCCCTCTCCTGGCTGTAGTTCTCTCGCCTGGAAAACGGAGCAGACGGAACTCCCGGCCCCTCAGGGCTGCTGTGAGGCTCACACGAGACCACGGACATAAACGGTAAAGTGCCGAGGCCGTGCCTCTTGGCGCTTCTCTCCCGCACAGCCCTTTGCTCACACTTCCTCATTCGCCCCCCAGAGACTGGCTCACAGGTCACACTGAGCTGGGATTGTTGGATTTCTTTCGTATATAAGTAAACTGAGGCTCAGAAGGGGCAGGGGCCTGGCCCAGGGCACACAGGAGCTGGTGGCAGAGCTGGGACCATGCTGGGGCCCCTGATTTCCTCGGCCCAGACTCCAGAGGAGGGGAGGCGCAGGCGGTGGAGAGGGGGCAGCCAGCCCCAATGCAGGGCACAGTTTGCTGGAAGGCAGGGTGGCTCAGCCAATGGGGGCCTGCCCCCCATGCTCCTAGGGAAGACCCCCCCCACTGCTGGCTCTGCACACCCCCGGGCAGGGGACACTCACCGCAGGACCCTCAGGTGCGGGGGCAGCGCCTGGGCCAGCCTCAGGGCCGTGGGATCCCCCAGGGCATTGCAGCCGAGCCTGGAAGAGGAGAGGGGATGAGGTGAGCCTGGGGTCGGCCTGCTCCTGACCCCTGCCCGGTCCTGAGTCCACTGAGGGACACCAGGGCCAGGTGGGCCACGGGGACACAGAGGGCAGAGGGCAGCCCACCTGGGCACACACTCACATCAGCTCCTCCAGGTGTGTGCAAAGGGCGAGCGACTCCACCAACCGCATTCCCCCAGCCGGGCCGATGCCATTTGCTGAGAGGCTGATGGAGGGGCACACGTCAGACCCTCGGACGCCCCCCCCATCCCCCACCTCTGCTGGAGCCCAGAGAGACAGCACCCCTGCCACAGGCCTTCCCAGCCTGATGGGGCACACAGGCCCGGAGAGGAGCAGGGGCTGGGCTGGCTCAAGGTCCCACAGACAGGAGGGCCAGGAGTGACCCTGCCCCAACCTGGACACTGAGTTGAAGGAGGAATGTTAGCCTGAGCCAGAAGCCAGTGTCCCCCTGACCACGGTGCAGCCACTGAGGGCCCCTGTCGGCAGGGCCGGCCACTCACTCTATTTTCCTGAGCTCAGGCAGCCCCGGCAGGACGGCAGCTAAGTGCTGGGCACCAGTGTCTCCAATCTGGTTGTGGCTCAAGCTTGGGGAGAGAAGAGCAGGAGAACCCGAACCATCAGCCTGTCACCATCTCATCTCACCCACCTCCTCCTCCCAGAACAGAAGAGGAGGCTGAAGTCTAGAGAGAGGCCTCAGCTCACACTGATCAAGTCCCCTCATCCTGCGCTGGGTGAGGGCTCCAGACTCTCACCTTCCGTTTCGGCAGTTCTCCCTGATGTCTGACCTACATCGCTCCTGCTGCAATCCACACTCTCACATCCTATCTTTGGGGTCTCCCAAGGTGCTAGGTCTGCGGCTATGCAGTGTACAAGTGCGTGAAGGTGAGGAGACAAAGAAGGGAAGGGTGTCCCCAAGGAGCCCCTTGCTTTCGTCATCTTCCCCTGCCAAAGTCGTCTTGGGTCTGGTGGAGGGACAGGCAACTCACCCCAGCTCCTCCAAGCTGGTCACAGCTCTGAGGGCCTTGGAGAGGTGGCAGCAGCCGATGTCACTGATGCCGTTACTGCTCAGACTGGAGAAGAAGGGAACAGCCAAGAGGCCTTAGTCAGGAGTCAAGGCCTTTGCAGGTGCCGTGCTATGAACTGTACAGTTTGCAAAGCCTTTACACATCTGGGAATTCACATGCCAGTCACAAAACTTCCAGGGGAGGTGGATGGGCAGGGCGGGTATGACTGTACCCGATGTCCAGATGAGAAAACAGAGACCCGAGGTGGAGCTGTGGCTGGCCAAAGACTCCCAGGCCAGTGGAAAGGAAAGCCCAGAGCCGCGGGCCTGGGAGCCGTGGCCACATGTTTTGGTTTGGCCAGACTTGGCCTCAGTCCCTGTGGGATGGGTCTCCGGGCCTTCCTGCTGAAGGCCAATTTCATGCCGGTTCCATAGTTCAGGCAAATGGTCCCTCCAGGCACATCCTGTTCTGATCCCACTCAGATCGGGGGCTGTTCCCCAGACCCAGCCTATTGTCTTCTCCGCAGCCGGCCCCGCCCTGCCTCCATGAGTGGGAAAAACAAAACAAAACAGCTGACGATGCAAACAGTCTCAGCCCCAGTTAACTATTTGTCTAAGACTTTTTTGTTTTGTTTTCTTTTGTTTTGCAGATTAAATTTTAGCAAACTGCCTTTCAGTAAATTATTTTTGCGTGAAACGACCCAGTCTCCTAGCACACGCTCCCCAAACTCTCTGACCTCATTTCCTCCGCCAGAGTGGGGGCGGGGCTTGGATTAAAACAAAACAATGCTTGTGTCATTGCTGGGGTTTGTTTTTAGTCATCATAGTTCATATTTTGAAAAACTACATGAAAAGAGCATGTGATGTGTATTTATCAGAGCGGCCAGGGGCGTGAGGAGGGTAGATCAAGGTCCCCAGATCTGGGTCCAGACTCTTGCTGCTCAAAGTGTGGTCTGCGGCCCCCAGAAGGGGTGTCACCTGGCAGCTTGTTAGAAATGCAGAAACTAGGCGCCCCAGACCTGTGGACTCAGAAACGTGAACGAGGACCCGGGGTGAATTTGTGCACGTGAAGGGTTGCTCCAAGACTTGAGCCAACTCCTTCAGGCCACTTTTGTAGCCGGGAGAAAGATGGTGGCTTTAAAAGGCAAGAGCTGTGGCACTGACCTGGGAGGGTTCAGGAATGTCCCCAGGTGCCCCCGGTGCTTCCCTGGGAGGATGGTCCCAACAGAGCTGGGGAGTGCGCCCTCCCACTGGTTCCCACGGGGCCACTCGGTCACTCACCGGAGGCTCTGCAGAAGGATCATGCGGCTGAGTCCTTGAGTGAGCACCGCCAGGCTGGAGCCGCCCAGTGGGAGGTGGCTGAGGCTGGAGGACAAGAGGCCAGAGGAGGACTTGGCATCTCTGGGGTTGGGACCCAGGTGCAGACAGATACCTGGGCAGTCCAGGCCCAGGGCTTGAGGCCTCGGTGCTTAGCAAGGCCCAGGGACTTCCAAAACACCCACTTATATCCACATAGTGTAAAAAAGTCACATAAAACAAAGCTGCGTGGGAAATCCCAATGCTGTTTCTATGCACGCATTAATAAGGTCATCCAAGCAGCAGTTCTATGCGCTGAATCACATGGGACCAGGCTCCTGTTCAGTCATCACAGCGACCACATAGGGAGCATATACAACGGGCCACGCACTGGGCTTGGCCATCTCGAGAGGCGGGGGTCTATCATCCTCCCCACATACAGATAAGGGACGCAGAGGCTCAGAAAGGTAGAAAACGTGTTCAAGGCCACACACGGAAAGTGGCAGCATCAAGAACAGAACCTGAGGCCGTAGGACTCCCATTTCTGGGCCCCCATCACGTGTTACCCATGGGATCATGTTCCTTCAGGCCCCAGCCTGGGCAGGGGAGGGAAGTAATAATATCAATAACAGCCAAAACTTGTCGAGTGTGAGCTCTGCGCCAGGCTCTGCTCTAAGTACTTAACACGTCTTATTTCATCCAATCCTCCCAACAACCCTAGGAGGTAGGTACAGCGATTAACCCCCAGGTTAAGATGAGGAAAAAAGCACAGAGAGGTTAAGTAACTTGCCCAAGCTCACACATGAAGAGGTGGGACCAAGAGGTGACAACGGTCCTGGTTTGCCCAGAACCAAGGGGGTTGCCAGGATACAGGACCTTCAGCCCCGGGCCAACTGGGAGGTCATCCTGCAGAGAGCTGAACCAGGTGGTGTCGCTGCCAACCAGGGCCCAGGTCCCTAACCACTCCGCTGCAGAGGGACAGGCGGAAGGAGCCAGCTGGGTGTGAGGGGAGCTGCTTGTCAGGGGGGAGAACTCAGACAGGACCGATCTGAAAGCGTGAGAGGCCTCTGCACCGTGAGGACCCCTCCCTCTCTTCAGACAGGGAAGGTGTCATTGTGCCCACTTTGCAGACAGGGAGACCGAGGCCACAAGAGGGACGAGCAGCACTGGGAGCTGGGAGGGCAGAAGAAGGGGCGACACGGCTGGCCTCTTCTCTGCATGACCCCCAGCTCCCGGCCCAGGCGCCCAGGTGAATACGTATTTGTCAAGTGCATGAAAGAGCCAATGAATGACCTTGTGGAGCCTCCAACCGCCCAAATCAAAGCTTCCAGAAGGAAGGGAGGCTGAGCAGGGGGCAGGCACATGGGGGCGAGGGTAAAGAAACAGCTCAGTGGGAAGACAGGTGGGTCCTCTGGTCACAGGTCTCCCTGACAGCCCCAGGACAAGCAGAGAAGGACGGCCGAAGTGGGAGAATGTCATTGCTAAGGGGCAAAGGCAGAAGGCCACTTTTATTTATTTATTTATTTTGTGAGGAAGAGTGGCCCTGAGCTAACATCTGTGCCAGTCTTCCTCTATTTCAGGTGGGATGCTGCCACAGCGTGGCTTGACGAGTGGTGCTAGGTCTGCGCCCGGGATCTGAACCTGTGAACCCCGGGTCCTTGAAGTGGAGCACGTGAACTTTAACCATCATGCCACCGGGCCGGCCCCAAGGATGCTTTTAAACTGTATTCAAAACATATGTTGAAAAAAATCTGGAGAAAAATTCACAAACTGCTCCTTCACAGAACTTTTCCCAGGGGGTGTCATTGCCAGGGGATTTCGTCTTCTTTGTCACATATTTCTATCATGATACAACTTTTTATCACTGGTGTGTATTTTGGGTCATCAGAAAAAAGAGGTTAAAAGCAGAAAATGCCCTGTTACACGTTCTGTCTACATACTGTCATGTTGGTGCAAGATGGGGACCTGTCCTTTAGACTGAGCTGTTTCTGGTGTTTCTAAGAATTTGGCAACTCCAAACACAGGTGAGAGTAAAAGCTGTCAGTTACTGAAGAAATCATTGTAGGCAAAGGGCAGTGGACATCCGTGGGGTTTTTCTGCCCAGTTTGTTTCTCTTTCTTCTGTTAATAATAGCACCCTGAAGCACCATCCCCACCACGTCCAGACGCTCGGGTGGGCATGTGGCCTGGATCTGGCCCATGAGAATACTGTGTGCTCAGAGCCCCGGTGATTATTTAGGGATGGGCACGTGACTGGAACTTGTCTAGTGAGACGCAATCTGGGGCCTTTTGTCGTAGTTACAGGGAGAAAGCTGCTCCCTTTCCACTAAGCTGGCAGAGAGTAAGCCTGAAGTTGCAGGGACGGCCTGCTTGAGGATGAAGTCAAGACGGAGTGGGGTAGGTAGAGAGCAAACATAGAACCTGGATCCAGCCAAGCCTGAAGCCGGTTGCCTTGTAGTTTTCAGTGACATGAGCCAATAAATTTCTAGCTTGGGTCGGTTTGAGTGAGTAGTCTGTTTCATATGATCAAGCATTTTGATAGCACTCAGAGCCAGGAAAGGAAGTAAAAGGGAGGACATTCAGCTCACTGGGTCCATCCAGGGACTGGATGGTCTGTGTTGAGGAGAGATGCGTAGGTTCCCAGGCACGCGCCCTCCCCGCCCCGACCCCCATTCACCATCACTTACTTGAGGCTCTTCAGCCGGCGCTTGCCCTCAAGGGCCCCCATCAGCACCTTGGTGTCCTCCTCGCCAAACTGAGTGTTGGACAATCTGGAGGGGACGAAGCACGAGGCGAGTGTTAGAGAAGCCTGCCCAGTCCCTGGAGCGGAGCTGTGCCAGCACTCCCCTCACCACTGGTCACCCCAGGAGGCCAGCTCTGCCTCTGCAGGTCCCAGACCACCCCTCCTGTCCAGGCTCCACGGGGACATTCCTGGCCCCAAGGGTCAGGCTCTGGGGTCCCCGGGCATGGCAGTCACAGCTGATCCGGCTGAGAAAGGATGCCCTGGATGAGGGCTGCAAAAGAGGAAGCCAGGGACAGGGACACACACACACGCGCAGGGGTCCCTCGTGCCCTTGGCTCTCTGCACCCCAACACCCACAGACACCCCAGGCAGAGGAGACCAGGAGCCCATTTCAGATGAGGCAGTCCCAGCCTAATGGGCACAGTCATCTGCCCTCGGTCGCTCTGAGCGAGGGCAAAGTTGGGACCAAGAACACAGGGCTCGGCCTTCCCCAGGCCACACCCAGAGACACTGGGCTTCATCCGGGATAACAGTGACAGGCTCAAGTCCAAGCCCAACTTCCCGTCCAGCCCTTGCCCTCAGCTGGGCTACCCCTGCCCAGACCACTCCACCCTCCGACTCACTCCAGCTCCTCCAGGTGGGGACAATGGCTCAGACCAGATGTCAGGTGGGCCAGGCCCTCGGAACTCACACGGCTGGAGATCAGCCTGGTGGGGGTCAAAGGGCAGCTGGTCAGGCAGGAACTCTGGGTCTTGGGAGCTCTGAATGCTGGTGGCAGGGGGCAGGGAGGTGGGAGTGGTTCCTGGGGGGCAGCAGAATCATACATCTCTCCCACCGTGGAATCATCACGCCAGGATACAGTTTGGAGGCAGGAGCGTGGCCTAGTCGAGCATTTTCCTAAATCATAATCATTCAGGTAGCAACTTCGCAATTTATGCCATAATCGGGCGTCACTGTAAAGTCTAGCTAGCTACTGTCATTTTTGACGAGCTCGGCATCTTTATTTAAATAGCAAAAAGCTAGCAACTATTGGAGGTGTTAAAGATCTATTGGCACTCAAAGAAGATCCTCTCCTTGATACAATCAGTTGGATGAAAAGAGAACTGAAGGTTAGAAAAGGTCCATTTTGCAACCATCATATTGATATTCGATTCAGGCAGGAATTATCCACGGATGCTGAAATTTATGGGGGAAGAGCCGAGGGAGGACAGATTATTGACATAGTCTTAGAGCGTCTCCCGACAAGATACTGGTTAATTACAATGGGAAAAATAGTAGCTTTGCAAGTGAAGAAACCCGGCAGATACCACCTTCACCAGGTGATCACAGTGAACATCACCAGGAAGGGGACAAACAGATGTCACGTGCCTCCCAATGTGACGCACGGAGGAGAACGTGACAGCACCTCTGTGATATTCCTGCCCCAAGTGCCGAACCTGAACCTGAGCGCGAGGGAACATCAGACAGACCCAGGCTGAAAGACAGTCTACAAAGGAACTAACACGTCAATGTCATGACGGTATCATGAAGGTTGAAGGGCTGAGGACCCATTCCAAGTTGGAGGAGATCAAAGAGAGGTGACAACTAAACGCAGTGTGCGATCCTGGATGGAGTCCAGGACTGGAAGAAAAATGCCATATGCAACATCATTGAGACAACTGGCAAAACTGGAACATAAACACTGTAGTTTAGATAATAGTAGCGTATCAATGTTAAATTTCCTGAATGTTACACTTTTACTGGATGAGGGGAGAGAATGTCCTTATTACTTAGGAAAGGCACTGAAATATTAAGGCGTGAAGGGGCATGATTATGCAACCTACTTTCACATGGTTCAGAAAGAGAGCTGGGGAGAGGGGAAGAAGAGAGAGGCGGCGTGAGGACCGAGGGAGGGAGAGAAGAAGGGATCAAATGTAAAAAATATTGACAAAGGGTGAATTTGGGCAAACGGTACACGGAAGTTCTTCTCAGCCTTCTTGCAACTTTTCTATTAGTTTGCAATTATTTCCAAATAAAGAAAAAGAAAGAAAGAGCGTTGAAAAGGAAACCACTTTCTTGCCACGTGGCCGTGTCGATGACCACGCGCCCTGACATCACCTCCAGGGCTGCCTGTGGTCCCAGCCGGCAGGGTGGGGACACAGTTCCCAGGGTTGGGGAGAACAGGAAGTGTGGGGGCAGGGCTGGCTGCAGGCGTGGAGTGAGTGTCTCGTCTGCGTACCGAAATGTCTTCAGCTCAGACACGGACAGCAGCAGGTTCTCCAGCAACAGGGAGCTGGCGTCGCAGAGGTTCACCTGGGACAAGCTGAAAAGGCCGGAGCACGTTCCAGAGGATGACAGGCTGGACACACCTCAGGCATCATCCACCACACAGAGATGGGGAGGCCAAGAGAGGGAAAGGACCACCCGAGAGCTCCCAGTGGGGCAGGGCTCCCCCATGCCACCCGGGGCTCTCCCCACCACTGGCCAAGTGTGAGCCTCTCCTGCATAGGAAAGCAAGCGAGCCAGGCTCTAGCACTGCCCCAGGCTCTGCTGCTCCCCCTCCTGGACAGGCCAACCTCCCACATGTGGCCTGGAGTGGGCACTGGGGTCGAACAGAGAACTCAGGACCCAGCCAGTGTTGCAGGATGCTGACCTGAGCTGCCGCAGCCTGGCACAGGTCTCCATCAGCTGCCTGACAAGAAGGCTGCGGTGGGTCCCAAGGTCACAGTGAGCCAACCTGGAGGTAGACAGGGAGGCGGCAGTTTCTGAACACCTGGGACAGTACTGGGAACTCAGTCCCTGCCTACAAGGAGCTTACTTTGTTGGGGTAAATAAATGCTAATCAATAAACTCCCTCAATTTACTATTCATTTATGGGAAGTGCTATGAAGGAGAGGTCCAGATGGGGCAGCTGGTATGGCTGTGCACGTTGTTCACTGCACAAGGGGACCCAGCCAAGGAGGCAAATTGGGGCTGAGATCCAGCTATGGCCTATTCCCCAGAATGTACACATGCAGGGTTGCATTCACTCAAAAGTGTGGGTGAATTTCCAAAATTAATTTCCAAAAATGTGCTGTATGGATTAGGGGCCCTATGAATCTAGGCATCTATAAGAGTGGATAATGGGAGGACTTGACTAAGTTTGGGAGTTCAGAGGGGCCTCCCTAGGTGGTGGCATTTAAGCTGATACCTGGAGGATGAGGGAGAGTTAGCCAGCTGGAGAAGGAGGAAGAGGTAAAGGAGGAGAGAACATTCTGGGCAGGAAACAGCAAGGCCCTGTGGTCAAAGGGAGCAAGGTGGTGTTCAAGGAACTGAAAGCTGGCGGGGATGGCTGGAGCTGAGACTGGGGTTTGCGGTGGAGATGGACGTGTAGACAGGTAGGTTGGACTACACTTCACAGGCCACATAGAGGCTTTGGATACCAAAGGACTCCCAGAAGGGGCATAAGAAATATTGGTCAGAAGGAGCAGTGCCTACCCCTGTCCCCTACCCCCACCCCATAACCAGCCACTCCCTTGGGACCCCAGGCACTGGGTCCCACCTGAGAGGCACAGCTCCTGGGTTTTCCTGGCGGGGAAATTCCAGCTGGACACAGAGCTGCTGCTGGGTCTCGGAGATGCTGAGGAGGGAAGGCGGCAGGGTTGGTCCAGGGCAGCTTTCCCGTGGAGGCTGAGCTGGGACCTGGGCTCCCCGGCCCACCGACTCTGAGGTCCCAGACCCACTGGGGATCTGGACATAGGTCAGTGGGACACTACAGCCTTTGCTCTTAGCTACTCCATATCATTCTGTCACCTCTGGTCACAAAGGCACAATGTGTGTTACTGTAATCCAGGGGCCACTTCCAGGCAACCAGCGTGGACTCCCAGCCATGTCCACCTGGGATCCAACCGTCCTTTGTCTTGAATCTGGGGCTGCCTTCCTCTCTGGCACTGCAGCTTGACTACTGCACAAGTCCCAACAAGCGTGTGCAGCCCTCCCATAGCCCAGGAGCTCCTGCATCCTGAGAACTCACTAATGATGCAGCTATGACCCCACGGGACGAGAGACCGACGTCTAGATGAGGGAAGGTCCCAGGGGTCAGGAAAAGATGAAGAATTCCGAGGGGCCTCCACCCTGGACTCACCTTATTTTAGTGACGTTGCCTGAGGCCTGGGCGCAGACTTCTGGCAGCGTGAGCACCCCGGCTCTGCCCACCCACGGCTCCTCCACCCTGTCGCAGAAGCGGACACAGATAACGCTCCCTCAAGGTGGGGGCGGGGCGGGGAGGAAAGTCCCAAGGGGGGTCCGGAAGCTTTTTTGGGTTTTGCTTATGTTAAAACTATAAAGTTATACAACTAGGCATAAACATAAAACGGG
Source organism: Equus quagga (assembly GCF_021613505.1). Taxonomy (NCBI): domain Eukaryota; kingdom Metazoa; phylum Chordata; class Mammalia; order Perissodactyla; family Equidae; genus Equus; species Equus quagga. The sequence goes on along the minus strand of NC_060279.1, from coordinate 53,340,627 downwards.
AAATTACCATCCTTGCTCCAACAGTTATGGCAACAATCCAAACAGAAAATGTTAGTTTTGTTTGTTTGTTTGTTTGTTTTGAGGAGGATTAGCCCTGAGCTAACTACTGCCAGTCCTCCTCTTTTTGCTGAGGAAGCCTGGGCCTGAGCTAACATCGTGCCCGTCTTCTCTACTTTATATGTGGGACGCCTACCACAGCATGGCATGCCAAGCGGTGCCATGTCCGCACCCAGGATCAGAACCGGCAAACCGGAACGTGCGCACTTAACCGCTGTGCCCCCCGGCCAGCCCCAGAAAATGTTAATTTTTAACAATATTTTTAGATTTAAGTAAAAGGTCTACATAACGTTAAATTGCAAAGATAAGGAAATAAAACTGTATATGAAACATGATCCTGATTTTTTATTCAAAAAAAGGAAACATATATATGGAGAGGGGAAAAAACATGGAGAGAGAGGGAGTTAGAGATATGAGGAACTATGTTAAATGTTAATCGTGGTTGTTTAGATGGTAGAATTCTCATGAACGGTTTTTATTTTATTTCTTCCTTAGTTTTCAATATTTTCTGAACTTTCTATAATGTGCGTGCATTAATTTAGAAGCAGGAAAAAAGGGAGCTGTTCAAAATATTCCTGCTTTTAAAGTTATGCTGAATTTTTTTTCAAAGCACTATTTTCTTCTGACGCTCTTCTGGGTTTTCCATAAATTTCTACAACAAGTATGTATTACTTTTAGAGTAAGAAAAGTTTTTGGGGCCAGTCCCGTGGCCGAGTGATTAAGTTTGTGTGGTCCACTTTGGCAGCCTTGGGGGTCGCTGGTCTGGATCCTGGGTACGGACCTAGCACCGCTCGTCAAGCCATGCTGCGGTGGCGTCCCACATAGAAGAACTAGAATGACCTACAACTGGGATATACAACTATGTACTGGGGCTTTGGGGAGAAGAAAAAAGAAAAAAAGAAAGACTGAGCTAATCTTCCTCACCCTGCCCCCCAAAAAAGAATTTAACTACTCTAGGTACCTTACATAAGAAGGATCATAGAGGATTTGTCCTTTGAAAAAAAAAAAAGAAAAGTTTTATTTTAAAATGTTATTTTGGGTGATCCAGGAATTCTGGGTATACACTCAAAAGAATCGGAAGCTGGGTGAACCCGGAGGACGTTATGCTGAGTGAAATAAGCAGGTCATGGAGAGGCAAATCCTGCCTGCTTGATCCCACTTCCATGAGATTCCCACAGCAGGCACATTCACAGAGACGGAGCAGAAGCCTGGTTCCCAGGGGCTGGGGGAGGGAGAATGGACTGCACCGAGTGTCAGTCTCGCAAGAAGGAAAGAGTTTCGGTTGCACAACAATGTGAATGTACCGAACACTACTGAACTGCGTGCCAGAAAATGGTTAAGACGGTAAATTCCCTATTATGCTAACTAAAAAACTAAAAATTAATTAAATTAAAAAATGTTATTTTGGGGGATAACTGGACTCTATGAGATGTGCACAGCACTGGCCATGAAGTAAGTTTTTTTTTGACACAAATATGTAACTGAATCTCATCGAGCCTTTTGACCTAACTTCCAGTTCCAGGAAAGTCCGGGGTAGGGGAAGAAACCCAATGACATCACGAGGAAGCAGCCAGACTGAGCCAGAAAGTGGGACAGTGGACAGCACGGCGGGCCACCAGGTCACCGACAGGAAAGAGGAAAGCGAGCGGTGACACGGGTTAAGAGTCCTAAGGGCCATAGCCAGCCCACACAAATGTGGACCTCGACTGGACCCTGGATCCGACAAGCCAGCTGTTCCATCTCGGGACAGGGGCGAATTCTAGAGCGGACTGGGCGACACACGACACTCAGGAATTGCTACTGACCCTCTTAGGCGTCCTAAGTCACCGGCGGTGACGTGAAGAGCTTGTTTTTTAAAGATTCATGGAGAGGGACTTAGAAGGGACCTTGTATGAGATCTATAACTTACTTTAAAAGACTTCAGCCAAAAAAATAAAAATACGAAGCAAATATGGAAGAACATAACAATTGTCAAACCTAGGGGATGGGAACAGGAGTTTTCAGAATTATTCTACTTTTTGGTGTCTTCTCTGCTTTTCTGAAAGTCTTAAATGATCACCGTGAACACGCAAACATGCATTGGTTCTATGTCACTTTCGACCTCAGGTGGGTGTCCACTGGAGTTTCTTTTTTCCTAAGTCCCCAAGCATAGGCCCCGCCAGCGGAAGGCAGCTTCTCTGTGGGCCCAGGGGGTCTGGCACTAAAGGGGAGGGTGGCTCTGCCTCCAGGTGCAGGGTTCTGGGTGCAGGAAACGGCTAGGGCCACCATCCTGGGGGGACCCATACTCCAACACCCGCCCCTGCCCCCCACTCACGCCTCGGTCCCCCCCAGGGGGACAGAGGAAGATGATACCTGAGACTGAGCAGCCCCCTCGGCCACCTCACCAGGCTCAGGAGGACGGTCAGCTGCTCCAGGCCCAGGCAGCACTGGGTCAGCCTGGGGACAGAGGTCGGTTACCAGGGCGGCTCTGGCAGGGAGCCCCCAGCCCTGCGCTGCCCCCTGGGCCGGGCCAGTCACTCACGTGAGCTCCGCCAGCTGCGGGGCCTGGCTCAGGCCGGAGGCCAGTCGGGGTACGTGCTCTGGCCTGAAGCGACACTCGGTCAGCCTGAGGGCAGGGACAAGGGGCAGAGCTGGGGGAGGCCTGGCAGGGACACCGTCCTGCCTGCTCCCCGTCTGCCCCAGGGCTTGTGGGGGAGCCCCCCCCCCCCCGGGTGCAAAGGCCCAGGCTGCTCTGGGAGCTTCCCGCCTCCACGGAGAGACCAGCCCCAGGAAGTGCTAGGAGCGAGTCACATATTATCCTGACGATAGGCCAGGCCCTGTGTCAGCCTCAGGCGCACAGGCGAGGAGGCAGGCTGCCTGCCTCATGTGCAGCATCGCCTCCAGCTCCAGCAGTGCCAGGGACGCGCGGAGAAACCCACTCACCCAAGACTCACAGCTGGTAAGAAGGACGCGCAGAATCGCGTTTCAATCCGAGTCAGCAGGACTCCAGACCCCAGCCCCGTCCCCACGCCCTGCTCTCCAGGACCACCTTATTCCAGGCTCCCCTGGGGGGAGGCAGGCCTGGGGTCCCTACGATGGCCCTGCCCTCCAGGTGCCAGCCCCATGTGGCCAGCAGACAAGCCCCAGAACACCGTCTTACAGACGGCTAAGGGCCCAGCACAACCCGACGGGGCAGCTCCCTCTGGGGACGGGGCCACTGGGGGCTTCCAGCAGGGCTGCCATATAAGTGGGGTCTCAAAGGACTCGGGGAATTTCATGTCAGAGATGGCAGGAAGAGAGGGCCAGGCTGAGTGCCAGGGAAGTGTCATCAGACAGCGCATGTTTGGTGACCATGAGCAAAGGTCCCTGGTGGCTGAGTATGTGTGTGCATGTGTGTGTGGGTGTGTGTGACGTGTGTTGTGGCGTGTGTGGGGTGCATGGGATATGGTGTGTGGGCACTTGTGTGTGATCTGTGGTATTGGTGTGGTGTGAGTGTGGTGTGAGTGTGGTGTGTATGTGTGTGTGGGGTATGTGTGACGTGTGTGTTGTGGCATGTGTGGGGTGCATGGGATGTGTGGTGTGGTGTGTGTGTGCATGTGTGTGATCTGTGGTGTGAGTGTGGTGTGTATGTGTGTGTGTGTGGGGTGTGTGTGTATATGGTATGGGGGGTGAGGAAGAACAAGGCGGGAGGCGACAGCCAGACCAGACTATGAGGGAGAAGACCAGGCTAAGAAATTTGAACTTTATCCTGGGGCAATGGGGAGCCAAGGAAGGGTGTAGAGCAGTGGAGTGGCACAGTCCCACGCATTTGGGGGAGATCCCTCCAGGCACTGTAGGGCCAAAGGATTAGAGGAGGCCTGGCCAGAGGCCATGGACCACTCAGGAGGCCATGATCACAGGTGAAGTGAGACTCTCAGAGGAGCTGACCTGGGGGTGGTGGGGAGGTGGAGAGAGGGAGGGAGCCCAAGGCTACCATGGGGTAATAGTAACAACAACCACAACAGCTGACCCAGCACGCAGGTGAGCCGTGCCCTTTCCGAGTACCTGGTGCATGCTAACTCTTTTAATCCTCCCATGAGCCTGGGGGAGGTCTTACTGTCGTTCCCACTTTACAGACAGGAACCGAAACACAGAGAGGGAAGCCACTCGTCCAAGGTCACCCAGCTGGTGTGTGTGCCGCTGAGATTTTCCACCAGGTGGCTCAGAGTCCAGCTCCTGACCACAATACCCAGAAGCCTCCAGACTTACAGTTAGAATGCAGCTAAGAGGCGCCAATACAATGTGAAGGCCGGCCGAGGACTGCAGGTGTGGGGTGGGGGGGCAGATGTGATGGGATCGGGGGCAGGTGTG
>NC_060279.1:52999261-53027072 GCF_021613505.1 Equus quagga | reverse complement strand
TCCACCCCACTCCACCCCACTCCACCCCACTCCACCCCACTCCACCCATCACAGGACGCTGCGACTGTCCACGCCTTGAACCAGGCTGGAAGCCCTGAGGGCCGTGGCGTGGCCTGTTCAGCGTTACGCCCACCAGGGGGCGCCCCGGGAATGTTAGATGAAAAAGGTCCTGCACGTCCCACCTGCCAGGGGACCCTTAGAATGGAGCCGCCAGCCTCCCAAATTATCAACTATGCTGGAGGGCAGAGCCCGAATTTCTCCAGTAGAATTGGCACCCCTGGCATTTGGCCCCAACTAGGGCCAACAGTGGTGCTCGGCATAGAGGGCAGGGCCAGCTCCTATATGTGCCCTGTCCTGGTGGTCAGCAGTTCCGTCACTTTACGGGGCACTGGAAGCATTTCCGGAAACTGTGGTGCGGCCACACCTTATGCTGTCTGGAGAGAGAGGACTGTAAACGCTGCCCCGGCGGAGCTCAGACCCGTGCACCAGCGCCGGAGGTCGCCGTCCTGGAGACCGTTTCTCAGCCCCCCACGCCAGGCTGCAGCCCCCGGCTGAGGTCCGTCTTAGATGTCTCATTCTTTTCTGGGTAGAAAATAGAAAATTGTCCTCAAAAAGTCAGGAAAGAGATAGGGCACTCAGGTAAGAACAAAACTTTCTTTATCCATCTGGCTGATAATGTAATTTTTTAATGGAAAAATGTTTTCTTTTTGAATCCATAAGTGTCTTTGCAGCGTTTACTTTTTGTCATGCATTCGATTTTGTAGTATGAAAAGTCTGGTCTTTAGTATCTTTAATTTCAGGGTTCGGTTTAAACGGAAGGTCTGAAGGGAGACTTTTTATCCAATATGGTCTCAATTTTTAAAATAGTCAATTTCTATGGTGTGTTCGTAAACTCTATCCTGGAAAGAATCAATGTTTGTTTTTTTCTGAAATTAACTACTGCAAATAAAATTAGAATACGTTCATTTGCACGCAAGGCCTTATATAGAATAAGCACTTAATAACTGTGTCACGTGAATGGAACAAACACAATAACCCGAGAAGAATGGGAAGAAGTTCTGTGTTGTGGGTTCGCTGGGCTTGGCTGAGCCCGTTGGTTCGTTTCACCAGCTGGCGTCCTTTCTGGAGGATCTGTTTTGATCTCCTCTGGCAAAGCGGGCTCCTTGCTCCCTACCTGCCCTTCAGCCAGCGAGGAGCACGGGGGGTTGTCAGCCAGAGCTGCTCCTGACTGGACGGCTGGATGTGGGCTGCCGGATCTCTACCTAGTGAATAATCTTAGCACCACACTCTACACCCGGAAGGTGCATAATTAATATACTATGTTGAATTAACAATTTCTTGCTTCTCTGGGACAATGAACACTGGAGATCACTATGATAATAAAGGGAAGGTTAGGGGGAAGGAACTGCATGTGCCAGACACTTGATGCTGGTTTTTTTTTGGTTTAATATTGGCATGTGAGCTAACATCTGTTGCCAATTTTCTTATTTCTTCTTCTTCTTCTTCTTCTCCCCAAAGCCCCTCAGTACATAGCTGTATATTCTAGTTGTAGGTCCTTCTGGTTGTGGTATGTGGGACGCCGCCTCAGCATGGCCTAATGAGCGGTGCTAGGTCCGTGCCCAGGATCCAAACTGGTGAAACCCTGGGCCACTGAAGCAGATTGCGTGAACTTAACCACTCGGCCACAGGGCCAGCCCCTGTGCTGTTTAATTCAATCCTTCCAGCAACTCTTTCACACTATCCCCTTGTTTCCGAGGAGGAAAGAAGGCTGAGCTGAGGAAGTTGCCAAGGTCGTGTAGCTAAAGAACATAAAAAGGATTTGAACCCAGGCTGCTGTAATGCTGCCACCCAGGGTCTTGCTACCACACACTTCTCTTTTCAGAACTGGTATTGGGGAGTGAGGGGCTGATGTCTGGGGACAAACAGTTTGGCTGCACGCCCCACAACACGGACTCGGGTGAGGCAAGAGAGGCAGCGAGGGTTGTGCCAGTGCGGGGGTGGCACCCGACAGTGGGCACCTCCTTGCCTCTCCCTGGTGCCCGCCCTGGCACACCCCACTGAGATTAGAATGGGGTTTCACCTTTGCCCTCTGAGATGCTTCATTTCCAGGCCCCGCTGTACCACTGTGGCTCTCAGGCATTCCCATGATGCCCCGGGCAAAATGTCAAGGGGTCTGAACTCTGCCTGTGGCCTGTTTGGAACTGGGAGCAGGTCATTTGCCTTCCTGTTCCCAGCTCCACGGTGTGTCAGGGGAGTCAGTAATGCTCATCCAACCCACCTGGCAGGGTGCAATGAGACTCTGTGGAAAGATGAGTGTGGCAGTGCTTTGAAAACTCTAGAGGCTGCTGGAATGTTCCAGATTCCTAAACTTCTTTCCAAATAAGGTGTGACAAGGTAAGTTCCTGAGACAAATTAATTGGTGTTTGGTTTTTGTTTTGCTTTGCCTTTTTTTTTTTGGTCAGCAACCATTAACCAAAGAATAAAGAGTTGATTTTCTCCTATCTCCTCACAGGAAAACAGCCAAGTGTAATAGTTAGTATGTGATTCAGGTGCATAAAACAAACAAGAAACAGTAATGATAACACATCAACACCATCTTGTCAAACAAGATGAGACATTATTTTTCTGTCGCACAAGAACAGCCTGAGGAGGCCATCCCGACCAGAGGGTAGCTCCACAGTCTTCAAGGACCCAGGCTCCTTCTGCAGTTTTGCTCCACCGTCCTTAGCATCCTGCCTCGCTGCCCAAGATGGTTGCTTAAGCTCCAGCTATTATGCCCAGGTTCCAGCCAGCAGGAAGGAGGACAGTTACCTGAAGGAGCTCCCTGTCGCTTTTAAGGATGCATTCCCGAAGTTTTGTTTAGTTTTTTGCTGAGGAAGATTCACCCTAAGCTAACGTCCATGCCAATCTTCCTCTATTTTGTATGTGGATCACTGCCACAGCATGGTTGCTGACAAGTGGCATAGATCCACTGAAGTGGAGTGCACCAAACATAAACCACTAGGCCATGGGGTGGGCCCCCACATTCTGGAAGTTTTACATCCACTTCCACTTACCAGCCATTGGAAAAACTTTGTCATATGGCTACCCCTGGCTGCAAGGGAGGCTGGGAAATGTAGTCTTGGCTGGATGGCCATGTCCCAGATCATTGTTGGGTTCTTAGTAAGAGGAAGTAGATGAATATTGGGGGCAAATCCATTGTCTCTGACCCATCATGTCTTAGGTTCATATGTTCTGGGTTGCTTGTTCCACGTGGCAGCTGTGTGAGTGTGCGTGTGTGTGTGTGTGTGTGTGTGCACGTGCATCCATGTGTGTTGGGAGGACGGTGCCTGCAGGGGAAAATGCCCAACAATGCACCATTCTCTGAGAGCAGTGGGAATTTTAGTGCACAACAGAATCACCTGAGACACTTGTTAAAAATACAGTCACTAGGCAAAGATTCTTAGAAAACTAGCCCTAATCAAAATGGACAAGACAACAAACTGGTCTTCATCAAAAATAAAAACATCTGATCCTCAAAAGATACCGGTAAGAAAGTGAAAGGGCAAGCCACAGGCTGAAAGGGAATTTCCGAATACATATAAATGACAAAGGACGTATATCCAGAATATATAAAGAACTTCTCAAACAATCCAATTTTTTTAAATAGTCAAAAGGCTTGAATACACACTTCAAGAAAAAGGACATAAAAATGTCAATAAACACACAAAAAGTAGTCAACATCACTAGTAATCAGGGAAATCTAAACTAAAACCACAACAAGATACTACATTGTACCCACTAGAAAGGCTACAACTTCAAAGCCTGACAATGCCAAGTGTTGACAGGAATGTGGAGCAGCAGGAACTCTCATATTCTGCTGGGCAGAGTGTAAAACACTACAACCACTTTGGAAAACACTTTGGCAGATTCTAATAAAGACCCAGCAGTCCCACTCCTAGGTGTTTACCCGAGAGACATGAAAACGTATGTCCACAAAAGGACTTGAACAGGAGAGCTCGTAGCAACTTCATAGTAGCCCAGACCGGAACCAACCTAAATGCCCATCAAAGAACAAGGGATAGGCCAGCCGCGGGGCGTGTGCACTGTGGAATACTACTCAGAAATACAGAGGAATAAACTATGGATGATGCAACAATGTGGATGAGTTTCTAAGACATTGGGCTGAGTGGAAGAAGCTGGAACAAAGACATACATGCTCTATGATTCCATTTATTTGAAGTTTGTGAACAGACTAATACGGGATAGAAATCGGAGCAGTGGCCGTGGCTGGGGGAGGGGTGGAGAGCTGACTGGGAGGCGATGGACACGCTCTACGTCTTGGCTGGGGAGTGGGTCACATGGGGGAGTACATTGGTCAAAACTCAGGGAACTGTGCAGTTACGATTTGTACATTTTACTGAATATAAGTGTAATTTTATCTTAAAAACTGTGTGTGTGTGTGTGTGTGTGTGTGTGTGCATTGCCAGGCCTGACCTCAGAGATTCTGATTCATGGGATCTGGGAAGCGGACATTTTTTGGCCCAGGAATTGGCATTTTTGTCCCCTTGGGGTATTCTGATGCAGGTGCATGGGACAGGTGTGACAGCTCTAGCTGGGGAGGGAGGCGTGCGACTCTGGAGGGAGTGGCTCCCTGAGTTCCGGAGGATCACAAGGAGGGGGCGGAGGTGGGGAGAGGGGACTGGGTCCACTGCACACAGTGCCCTGGAGGGGGCCCTCGGGTTGGGGTGGCGCAAGAATGCTCGGGGTGCTGGTGCCTGCTGCCGAGGCCTTAGGGCCAGCCATTACTGAGATGATCCCATGGGGGCCACGCAAGAACACTGGTCCTGTGCTCCTGGAGACCCAGATTTTTAAAGATTTGATTCTTACAGCCCACATTCCAGTCAAAGGAAACACGTGTTGGTGTGATGCAGCCCGGGGATGTGATCGCAATGTCTGCTCTCCTCTCGCTCCCGGGTGTCTTACAGCAGGATGGACAGCAGGCCAGTGACCTTCAGAAGGTCAAGCCTCAGCCTTCTAAAGATGAGGATATTTACCCCTCCTGCCCACCTGCCCCGCGTACTGAAGCTGAACTTTCTGAGGCAGCCGGGGGAGTCCCACGCTGCCCTCCCGTCTGCGCACCTGTCCTTCCTGAAGCAGTAGCCCCACCCCAGAATCTAACTGGCCCCCCTTCAGCGGCTCCTCTGCCCGCTGCCAGCTTTGTCCAAAGGTCCGAAAATCTGCCGAAGCTTAGGATAATCTCTCCCATGCCTCCCCCTTTCTCCCCTCCCCCCGCAGCCTTGTGCTGCTCTTTATTGACTGATTTTTTTTGTTTCCTTCTCAAATTCCATTTGAGCATCGTGTGGCCCAATCTTCCATCTCATCCCATATCTGCCTGCAGCCTGAGCTCCGGCGTTTGTGGGCTTTGCAGCCAGATATGAAAAGAGGAGAGATTCATTTCGTGCCTCCTGCCTCGCCAACCCCGAATCTTCCAATTTAATCCAAGAACTCTGAAGATTGCTTTAACCTCACAGAAGCTTCTTAGGAAAGCTCCCTCATCCACAGATGTCAGCAAAGGTCTCAGGATGCAGGACGTGGGCGTGTGGGCAGTCCAGACCCCCTCACAGGCTGTCACCGTCCCCCACCTGACCCTGTGGCCTCTGCCTCCCCCTAAGCTGCCTGGCAGGTCACACCCCACCCCTGGACAGCCAGTGACTGACAGACGTGAGGGAACAAAAGCCCATCTCCATGCTCATAGCAGGACAAGCCAGTGGTCTGAGTTTTTCTCCAGAGCAGCCCAGTGGAAAGGTCGAGGGTAGAGGGTCCCTGACAACACATCCTTGCTCGGCTCCCTCCCTTCCTGGTCCTGCTTCCTATTGTCCTTCAATAAATCACGTGCACAGAATCCTTGTCTCCAGCTCTGCATCTGAGAAAGCTGTGGGCAGAAGAGGGTTGCGCTGGGCCAAGCGGGGAGAGGGGCAACGCCTAAAACAGAAGGCGAAACTGTACTCCTGTCACTAAGGCGAGACACTTCAATCCACTCATGGCAGGAAGAACATAAACCATCTTCATTTCCCAACAAGAAGGAAGAGGCTGAATACATCGCCGCGCGCATTTACAGCGCGTCACTAGCAGCGTCCTATGGGGGTGGAAGATGCTGACCTTTGCTGAGGCTGGGGGATGGGTACCCGGGGGTCCTTTTCCTATTCTCTCGGCTTTCGTATATGCTTGAAATTTTTCATAATAAAATGTTTATAAAAAGATGGATGAAGAAAATACTGTAGAATAGTTAATATTTGGAAAATAATTCATGCTATATAGATAAGTGAAAAAAAAAACTGGCTAAAACTACTAACCCAACTGTTTAAAATAATATAACTATGTGTGCATTTTTTAAATATTAAGAAATTGATAATGAAGGAAATAATATTGAAAAAAAGGAAAATTAAATGTACATACACAATGACCCAGCAATTCCACTTCTGGGCAGAGAAACTAACATGAGAGGAGATGGGTAACAGTGTAAGTGTCTATTAATAGAAAAATGGCTTTTAAAACTGGACTATTGTCATTCTTTGAAATATTAGGCAGCAGACAAAAGGAAAATTGCTAGTTAACACTTAGGTCTAAGGACCCTTCTAGATACTTAGGCACATTAATGTAATTCTCACCCTATAAGCAGGTGCTATTGGCCATTTTTATAGATAAAGAATAGAAAAATTAAGAAACTTGCCCAAGGTTCACTGGGCCAGTGGTGGTCCCGGGGTTTGAACTCAGGTGGCGGTCACCTGTGCTGTAGAGCCCACACTCTTAGCCATTATGCTATTTCACCACTCAGGAACAAGATGGTCCTATAAGTCTTAACAAATTTATCAGAACTAACATTTATTTGTAGCCCTCCACATAACAGATGCTTTTTTAATAGTTGACATGTATTATCTCATTTTGTCTTCATGACAACTCTTTGAGGAAGGGAGATTCTAACTACTAAAAGCTCCCCTTTACAAAGAAGACAACTGAAGCACAGAGAGGTTAAGTAACCCGTCCAAGGTCACACAGCTAGGAAGTAGTAGAGACGGGACTTGAATCTATATAATCAGGTTCCAGAGCTCCCCCTCCCCCCCGCCCTAAATCAATGTCATGCAAGTCGCACATCGGTATGAGCCATACAGTTCAAACAAATTTAAAAACTGACAAAAAGAATATGTTTTCTATAAGTATGTATGGAAGTATATAAAAAAGTACTTACATGTGAAGTAGGTAAATGCAATCGCAAAGCTGAATTTCCAATATAAAATATAATTTAAAAAACAGGAGAAGGTCTCTACATCTCCACATACACAGAGAACAGTCTGGAATGATATTTGTTACCCTAATGAAGTGGTCACATGGGAGGCAAGGGCTGAAGGATGGGACCAGGAGTGGGGCCGGCTGTCTAAGGGGACTGGAGACCTATCTGTAATGTCTTAATTTTTGACAAGAAGTGCATGTTCGTGTATTATGCATAATTAAAAATTCATAATATACACTAAAATGGTAGCAAAGACCATCTCTGGGTGGTGAGATTTTCTTGGTTCTTTTCTATAATTTATAACTTTTCTACCACGAGAAACTACATGACCAGCAATCAAGGTGGGAGGAGGAAGGAAGGGAGAAAAAAGAACCTAAAATATCTTTATTGCCCCAAGATGTCGTGTGTCGTCTCCCCCGACCCCCCGCCCCCTGTGGTATCCCCTTCATTCTTTCAGGCCCCACTGAGATTTCCTGGTCCCAGAGGTCCCAAGACCCTCCCTCCCGGCACAGGTCGGCCCCTCCTCGGTGCTCTCGGAGCCCCTCGGTGGCGCAGACCACGCTGCCCCGTGTTGGACGGGTGTGTGGGTGTCCATCGCTATGCTTGGCCGTGAACGCCTCCACGGCGGGCCCTCCGAGCTGGCCTCTGCCCTCCCTGCAGGCTGCCCTCGCCCCGCCCCGCCCCGCCCCGGCCCTGCCCCTGGGCATCAGTAAGTGTTGGTGGAATGCACACTGTTCAGAGTCCCTCAAAGAGAAGAGGAGCACGTCCTTCACACCCACCTCTCCCTCCCCGCCGGGGTGAGTCCCAAGGGTCTCCCGTCCAAGGCGCACTGCCACCTCTGGCTCCTCTTCCACTGAGCACCTCCTGTGTGCCGGCCGCTGCTCTGGGCACTGGCGTTGGCCCCAGTGACAGGCCCAGTGAATGACCCCAGGCCTCCAGACGCCACATCTGATACGGATCCCAGGACCTCAGCCCCCAGGACCGTCAATGATTAAATTCTTACTTTTGTTAGAACCACTGCAGCCATCACCGTTCATTTCTCGACGCTCGTTCTCCAGGGCGGTTCTCCTGAAGTTCAGGGAAATTCCCCACAGCTGCCCTTCACTGTCCTTGCTTCCTCCTTGACTGAATAAGCCCGTAAGATAACAAGCAGAGGAAACGAGGAAATACAGATCAGATCGCTCTGAGCTGGTAAAACCAAGACGTGAGATTATTACACTGCTTCACTGGCTGAGTAAAAAAGATTAAACGTTTTTTACCATAATTATAATACCTCTTTTACAATAGCTACGTAACGGCTTAAAGATGATTTCCTTCAAATGATGCCCCTGTTTCCAAAGACAGAGACCTCTAATTTGCAAGTTTACCTTCTCTGGCTTATTTCTTATGTATACGCCCTGTTAATTAAGGTCTGCAGTAAGCAAGAATTTTTCTGTTAAAAAGGTCCCTGCCCTCGTGGAGTGTGCATTCTGTTAGGGAGGTAGACAACGTGTCAAATAAAAATGTGGGAGGTTGGATGACAGATGCTCGGGAAACAAATAAGCTGGGAAGGAGGATGGGGTGGGTTTCCGAGGGGGAGGTGCAAGTGAAGACTTGAGGAGATGAGGGAGGGAGCCACTGACAGAGCACCCCAGGCACGGGGGCACAGAAGGTGCAAAGGCCCTGAGGCAGGACAGTCTGGATGGTCCTGAGGAACAGGACTAGGTAAATGTAATTGGTGGAAGGGAGTCATGTAGGGCCTAGTGAGCCAGCATAAGGACTTGGGCTTCTACTCAAAGAGAAATGGTGACCCACTGGAGGATCTGGAAAAAGGAGTGACGCCTTCTATCAGGCGGAGTCTGGCTGTGTGGTGAGAATAGACCAAAGTTCTGGCTGCGCTCACTTGAAATCTCTTGGAGCCTCTTGAAACTTTGTTGTTATCGCATTAAATATTATTAATGTTAATAACACTTGTGCCCCTTCGTTTCTGCCCAATCCTGAGCCCTGAATAACCATTTTATCTGGGCCCAGATGGACAGGGACATGGCACAAACCTGCAAACTGAGTCTCGGAGATAATTCATCCTCCTCGAGGTCAGCCAGCACATGGAGCCACCACAGCGACAGCTCTGACGCTCCTGGACCTCCTCGGGGCTGACAGTTGCTGGAGGGTCCGACCTTAGCCCTGTCACATCACTTTCTCCGTTTCTAATGTCAGACAAACTTGCCAACGCGGCTTTAATACAAGATGCCCCCATTTGATGGCACCCTAAATGCGTCTGTTCATCTCCAATGTACGAAAAAATTCTCAAAAATATTTTCAAAAAATGAATTCAAATGCACAGATCATAAATTGTAACATGGAGGCTGGCCCGGTGGCGCAGCAGTTAACTTTGCACGTTCTGCTTCAGCGGCCCGGGGTTCACCAGTTTGGATCTCGGGTGCAGACATGGCACCGCTTGGCAAGCCATGCTGTGTCAGGCGTCCCACATATAAAGTAGAGGAAGATGGGCATGGATGTTACCTCAGGGCCAGTCTTCCTCAGCAAAAAGAGGAGGATTGGCAGCAGATGTTAGTTCACGGCTAATCTTCCCCCCCCCCCCAAAAAAAATTATAACACATTCCAAATAGGGCCTTTAGTTCTAGAAAAGGTGGGAAAGGTGGGGGCAAAGTCGGTGTCGTAAAAATTCAAACTAAGGTCCTGGAACAATGGGCAGGTCCCTGCGTAGGCCGGCTCCTGCTGACTCCACTTATCCCATATGTTGGCTGGTTGACTAGTGGAACTGAATTTAATTTCCCCCAGTTTGCAATGAACAAAATGACCACCAGGTGGCAGCAAACATTCAATAAGCGAAGTCAATCCATTTTTAAAATATCAAGCGCTCAGATTTGCAGATTTGAACGGAGGACCTGACATGACACAGGCAGAGGGAGTACTTAGACTTCTGAGTAACCATAGCCAAATTATGCTGCTGACTTTTAAAAAATGTCGTATCTAGCTTTCAACCTACCTATGATCCCCCCTGACCCTATCTGGGATCTTGATTTTAAGAAAGCGCTTACTGATAAATGAATCAACGAATTAAATCAGTTCTCAAGTTAGGGCTGTTTTGCCCCCCAGGAGACATTTGGCAAGATCTGGAAGCACTTTTGGCTGTTGCAGCTAGGGGAGGCCAGGGATGCTTCTCAACACCCTACAGTGCACAGGACAGCCCCCACGACAAAGAATTATCAGACCCAAAATGTCAGTGACCCCAGGTTGGGACACTCTGGATTCAACCAACAGCCCACCAAGTCCTGCCCGTGATAAATTGAGACCAGGCCTCCTCTGGCCTCTTCCCTGTAGCCCGGCCCCTGGCCTGGAGGAGTCACTCCATGATACTGCAGCACTGAATTGTGTGAGAACTCCGGAAAATGGATCCATCACTCTCCCCAAGGAGCTCACAGTCGGTGGGGGGTGAAATTTCAGAGGCCCACGTGGTGGAGGTAATAAGAAGGGATGAAGTGGACCAGAAGAGTTGAAATGGGCTGGGGACTGTGACACATTGGAGGATGTGGCTCTCAAGGGGTGGCCACCGGTCATCCGGCTCCCTGCGGCCTGCAGGAACCTGGGCCCCGTGTTGCCGGACCTTCAGCCTTGGGGAATGAAGAAGGGGTGACATTCGGGCCAGTCCTTGTAGGATGAGCAGAATTTGGGGAGGCGGAGGGGAAAGAGGCTAGATCTAGCATTCCGGATGGGGATGGCCAGCCAGGAGCTGCAAATCGGCCACATCTGGCTCTCGACTTTGGTTTGCTCCACACGACCTTGTTCTCTCTCTCTTTTTCCTTTTAATACAACTTTTAAATTGTAGTAAAATATACGCAACATAGAATTTTCCATTTTAACCATTTTAAAGTGCAGGATTCAGTGGCATTAAGAATATTCACAGTGTTGTGCGACCATCACCACTTTCCGTCTCCAGAACTTCTTCTTCCCAAAGGGAATCTCTGTCCCCTTTAAACACTAACTCCCCACGCGCCCTCCCCTCACCCCTGGCACCCTCCGTTCTATGTTCTGTCTCTGTGGATTTGCCTGTTCCGGGTACATCACATAAGTGGAATCCTATAACACTTGTCCTTTTGTGTCTGGCTTATTTCAGGGAGCATAATGCTTTTAAGATTCCGTACAATCTTTTAAGAATCTGGATATTTTACATAGAAATCTGGATTTCTGGTTTGTCCTAAAAATTTACGAGATCCGGCCACCCACATCCCTACAGGACAGCAAGGGGCTGGAGCGAGATACGACTCCCTTTTAGAGAGAAACTGTGAGGAGAAAACTGGGCCAGAAGCTGGGAGCCTCTTGAGTGTTTACCCACCTTTTGACCTTGTGTGTGTCACAGTTTTCTTCCACAAATAATTTATTTTTGGAATAACAATTCCAAAAGAAATGCATAAACTCATTCTTTTGTCAAAAAATCAGAACACTGTGGGTAAGTCTAAAGTCCCTTTGGTCTTTTACAATAGTGGGTGAGCATTCCCATTTGATATTGTCAAACCTTAATAATCAACATTAATCTGGTGGGAAGCCACAGAGCTTTATAGTAATAATATCTACCTTTTATTGAGCAACTACTATATGCTGGGCATGGTGTTATTTAATTTTCATAATCCCATTTGATAGATGAATAAACTGAGGCTCAGAGAAGCTAAATACCTTGTCCAACATCACACAGGTAGGAAGTGGCATAGCCAGAAGTAAAACCTGGGGTGGGGGCGTACTCCATGTGCCATGCTCTTTCCCTTTCAGCCTTCCTGAGTCATCAGTGAGTGGTCAGGATAAACTCCCTTCCGTACCACACTGGGAAGTGGTGGAGGAGAAAGCATTTGTCAGCATGAGCCATTACAGGCTGAAGTATTCCATGATAACCACTTGGGGCTCTCCCTGTTGAACGAAGATGCCCTGACAGGAGGAAAAATGCTAATGGCCCTTCGGCAAGGAGGCTTGTGTCTAACTCTGCCTATCTCTACACGCCTCTGAGAAGAGATAACAGATGGGGAAACTGAGGCTCCAAGAGAAGAACCAGCGGTCTGAGGTCAGGCCCTCAAGAGGAGGTAAATCCAGATTAAGACACTGATCTCTTGACACCCATCCCGCACGCATTCCCCTTGGTCTAGGGTGTCTGTACTTTCCAAACTGGAAAGTGGGGCTCAGGGTCTGGAATGGACCATTCAAAAACTCTGCTTGTCAGCACTCTCTGTCAAGAGTCAAAAAGCCAAACTCAAGCTGGCTTGAGTGAAAGGATGTAATCACTTATTGGCTCACAACCAAAACTCCAGGTGGATCCCTCTCGGGCCCATCAGATGTGGACGCTCCAGCGATGACATCAAGACTCTCTCTCCAGGTCTTGGCCCTGCTGTCAGCTTCCCACTCAGTTGAGTCTCCTCCACGTGGTGGCCTCAGCAGCTCCGCAACCCCAGCGGAAACAGCGTTCATTGCCACAGCCTCCTAGCAAGTGTCTCAGAATGCACGCTGATTGGCCTGAATGATATCACATGACTACCCCTGACCCCGTAACCCTGGTTGGCCAGGACTGGGTCATGTACCCGTCCTTGGGGCCAGAGGCAGAGTCAGCCCCACCAGATCCACGCCGAGTGAGCGTTGGGGGACATTCTGTACTGGGAGATGAGGGTGCCACCACCAGGAGATGCGTGTTGCAACTTTACCTGTTCATTAAACTGACATGAGAGATTTCTTTGCTGAGTTGGATAACAGTTTTCAAATCCTAGAAGAATATTTCCTCGATTTTTTTGTGCTACTGACAATGTAGCGGTAACAGATTTTAGGTTTAATCTGCATTATCAGCAGTTGCCACATCACTTGCTTAAGTCCGGACAGTCAGCCAACAGTAAATCAAGCTGTGGTTTTCAGCGTTTGCCAATGTAGGTGTGTAAATACTGCCCGATTTCAAGCCACCAATGTGATGTCACTGAACGCAGAGTTGGGAAGAGATGCACAGTATTATATAGTATTCTCCTCAATCAGATATCATAAATGTAAACAATCTCAAGAACATAGACCAAGGGTCAGTAAATAATGGCCAGTGGGCCAAATCAGGCCCAAGGCTTGTCTTTGAATGCCCTAAGAATAGTTAAACATTTTTTTCCTCTCTCTCTCTCTTTTTTTTTTTTTTTTTTGGTGAGGAAGATTTGCCCTGAGCTAGCATCTGTGCCAATCTTCTTCTACTTTGTATGTGGGACACCGCCACAGCATGGCTGATGAGTGGAGTAGGTCTGCACCAGGATCCAAATCTGTGAACCTAGGCTGCTGAAGCGGAGTGCGTGGAACTTTAACCACTCAGTCACAGGGCAGGCCCCCTGGTTATGCATTTTTAAAGGTTTGTAAAAAAAAAAAAAGAAGAAGAAGGATATGCAACAGAGACCATGTGTGGCTTTCTTCTTACTCATTAATGAAAACGAAAATAGGAACCTGCGTTTATATCAGAGCCACACTCATTCATCAATTACAAACCATAGATTGGCTACAGATACAACAGTTCAACAAAAATCAATGAAAGCATTCCGTGAAAGTTGACAGACTATATGGACAATGTAATGTACGATAAAGGGTTTTGCATATTTTGTTATTGCTTCTAAATTGTGTGCTACATATTCTTTATAGCATTAAAATTTATAGTAAATTTACGTACTTCTGTATGAATGCACTTTTTCCCCTGGAGAACTGCTCGTTAAACGTCGCCAGAACCCCCTGAAGTCACAGCATGTTGTAATAGGAAGATTTAATATTCTAAAGATGTCTGCTCTCCCTCTCTCTCTGCCATGTGAGGACACAACGAGAAGGCAGCTCTCTGCAAGCCAGGAAGAGAGCCCTCACCAGGACTCAATCATGCTGGGAGTCTGATCTTAGATGTCTGGCCTCCAAAACTGTGAGAAAGTAAGTTTCTGTTGTTTAAGCCAAAAACAAAAACAAAAAAGTCTGCTTTCTCCAAATTGATCTATAGATGGAATGCAATTCTGATCAGAATCTACAGGAATTTTTCCATGGAAGTTTTATGAGATGATTCTTAAACATATATGGAAGAGCAAAGAGCCAGGAATGGCCAGGACATTTCTGAGGCACAGCAGAGCGTGGGGAGGAGGGTAAGGTGTGAGGGGAGCTTGTCACTACCCAACAGCGGGGCTTATTTGAAACTTCAGAAAAGAGAGCCCAGAGACAACCTACCACCTCGATGGGACTTCCACATAGACCCGAAGTGGCAAGTCAGATCAGCGGGGAGAAGAAGGAACATTCAATAAATGACTCGATTACTCACCAGGAAAAAGATGAAATTGGCTCCTCTCAACACTATTACAAAAATCCATTCCAGACAGATGAAGGACTTCCATCTAAAAACAAAACTTTATGAGAGCTATTTTAGACACTTTTAGGTATTCAAATATCTGTTAGACCTTGGAGTAGCCCAAAACTTCTTAAGCCACAGAAGAACTGATTATATAATAAAATTTGATAAATCTGACCACTTTAAAAGTGAGAACTTTGGCCCATCGAAAGACGCAACAAAGGATGGGTTTCAAGAGTGTATAACGAACTATAAGGCGATAAGGATACAAACAACCCATAGAAAAATGGGCACAAACAGAAAGTAATGAAGAAACTAGGAAACAAAAAAGAAAGAAAACCCACAAAGACAGGACTGTGTCAGAGGGACACAGGAGCCAACTGAAAGAGCTCCCAGAAGTCACAGCCGGAACAATTTGAGCCAAAAAGTAAACAAAATTGTATTGGGTTCTGACCCGAAGTATCAAATAAATATCCATGAACCCATGCTGATTTAAATAAATAATTGAATAAGTAAGTAGCGGAGAAGGAACAAATCTCCTGCGTGGAAGAATGGCCCTCAAGGAGTACAGCTTCCCACCCCCTAAGTGTGGAGGTGCAAAGTGGCTTCCTTCCGAAGAGTAAAGCAAGGGAAGGGGGCAAAGAAGAGTGATCTCGCAGCACAGAGGCCTCCAAACATGACCTTGGCCAAGTGGTCAAGGTCAACATCAATAGCGATAAGTCCTGTTGATAGTATTATACTCTTGATACGAGAGGATGAGGAACTCTGTGGTCTTCCTCCCCAAAACCCGTAACCCCAATCTAATCATGAGAAAAGCATCAGAGAAATTCCAGCAGAGGGGCGTCCTACAACACCCCTGACCAGCAGCCCTCGAAACTGTCAAGGTCGTCAAAAACAAGGAAAGGCTGAGAAGCTGTCCCAGCCAAGAGGGGCCCAAGGAGACTCGACGACTGGATGTAACGAGGGGTCTTGGTTGGGATCCTGGAAGAGAAGAAGGACATTAGGTAAAAATGAAAGAAATCTGAATAAAGCGTGGAATTCAGTTAATTTTTTTAAACGAGCACAAAATATTGACAGGGACTTCTCAGAAAAAGAAACACACATGGCAATGAATGTTCCACATCATCGGTGATGGAGAAAATGCACATTAAGGTCACAGTGAGATACACTTTGCACTCACTTGATTGGCAGAAATTTAAAAGTCCAGTGTTCCGAGAGGATGTGTGTCCACAGGTGCCATCATGGCCCTGTGGAGCCTGGTGAGGACTTCGGCTTTTACACAGAGTGAGGTGGAGACCAGTGGGGGATTTTGAGCGGAGGATCCCTCTGGATGCTGGACTGAGAGTAGACCACCAGGGACAAGGCAGACGTAGGAGGACCAGGTAGGAAGCAGGGCGAGAGAGCAGATGGAAGCTTGGACCAGCGTGGCAGGAGTGAAGGTGATGGTAAGTGGTGAGAGTCTGCTTGATGCCACACCACCTTCTATCACCCTATGTTGAATTTATTTGTGTACTTGACTCCCCTACACTCATACCTCGGACTGAGGACCCCTGGAGGGCAAAGACTGTCTTATTCATCATTGCTAATGAGTGCCTGTCACAGGCCCAGCACAGTGAAAGTACCCGGGAATGAATAAATGAACAGCCCCAATCACATCGTCCCCTTGCCCCTTAACCCTCTATGGCTCCCTATTATCTAGGAAATGGTCAAACAAGCCTCTTTTTCTCATCTCCAAGCCTTTTCTCATACTGTTCCCTCCTTTAGGATTGGGGATTCGGATTGGGGCATGCCGTAAGGAGAGTCGGGGTGCCAAGGGCCCCGCACACGTGCTCTCTTTGGCCATTTTCCCCCTAGGGGAGCTCGCCTTTGGAGATTTTGCCTCGGCTTTTTCATCTGTACCAGGGACCCAGCACCTTGTGCCCCGCAGGGCTACGAGGAGCCCCATTCGACTAGCACAAACTTGGAATCCCTGGCAGGAAAGTCAGTTTCCCAGGCCTGAGAATGACAGGCCCCAAGGGCAGGAAACACCTCCCTGCCCACAGACGACCTCACCCATGGGCGTGTCGCACAGGCCCAGGCAAGAAGGAACGTGGCCCAGGGCGGCCGGGGAGATCCAGGCACCCGTCCCCGTCCCCTTCTGCCCTCAGAGTCTCAGGCCCGGGGGTCTGGTGAGGCCAATCTTGGGCTCAGTGGGTGGTCCTGTGGTGCCACCAAGGAAGCCCCCTTGCCCACCAACATCTCCTCCAGACTCCTTGGGTATAAATGACAGAATTAAAGTGAGGGTCATTTGCTAAAAGGATAGAAGGTGGGGGGCTGTGAGACCGGGCTTAGAACGAGGCAGGAGCCAGGAAACGCTGTTGGGTTGGGACACAGGATCCACAGGCCTGGTCTTGGAGCCCAAAGAATCCTGGTTGGGGCTCGTGCCTGTGATGAACGTCCTTGGAACTTATTCTAGGACATGTCTGAGTTCCAGAGGGGAACATCTGATTGACTGAGGCTTCCTGGAGAGTCAGGGTCTGGACTGCTGGCTTTTTTAGCTGGACCCCCGGATCTCCCCTCCCTCAGAGGCTCCACACATTTGGGGCAGAGGGAGTTCCCCAAAGGAAGTTGGGGTGGACGTGAGAGAGCTGAACTTGATCAGTGCCCGAATCGGCCTCCAGGGAGTCACTTCTCTGGGTGAAGTGTTGCCATGTCTCTGAAGGAGCTCGTGAAGCTGGCACATCCTCCTGGCTGGGGTGACCCAAGATTGCTGAACTGCTGCTAGAGGGTCTGGCTCAGCTTTGCTGTGAGGGTGCGGGGGGAGGAGTCTTGGTGACAGAGCAGAGTTCAGGAGGTCTGCATATGGTGGTCCCCGACTCCTAGTGACGGCGAGGATGAATCAGGCAGGCCGGGGTGGTCGGCGATGGGGCCCAGACCCCACCCTTGCTTTGCAAGGCAACCTGGGGTTAGACCACAGGGTCCTGCATATCGCCCAAGCCTCGATGACAACACCAGCTTCCTGGCCTTGCCTTAGCCTCCTCCCTTGAGAGCTCGAGAATCAACCAGTCTGTCTAGGCGGAGGCAGAGGCCCAGAGGAGGGATCTCTGCGCCCTGAGAGCTCCTACTGCTGACCTTGAGGAGAAACCCGACCAACCTTGACAACATACCCCTCCCTCCCCCTCCCTGCTAAATAGAAGAGTCTGAGAGCAAGGGAGAAAGGCGGCCACGGAGGAGGGAAGGGGCCAAGAAGGAGCGGGGCCTGGCGGTGGGCTGTGGGCGGATGGGGTGGTGGTGGGGGGGAAGCCTTGCTGAATTCACGGCTTTACCCCTGGGCGGGAGGTGGGTGTGGGCCTTCAGCCAGCCAGGAGCGGCCTCAGGGATGGCTCTGAAAGGGTGGCTCAGTGGGTATTGTGATGCCATGGGTGGGGCCAGGCGAGCGTCCATGGGCACACGTGTGTGTGTGTGTGTGTGTGTGTGTGTGTGTGTGTGTGTGAGAGAGAGATTCAGTTTCTTCTCTCCCCACGCCCCCTCTCCCCGCGGGGTCCTTGCTCAAGCACACCTGCAGATGGGGTGTTCTGAGAGACCTCAAATGCCTCCTCTCCAATATGGGCTCCCATTGTCATTCCTGGCCTCCTCCCTCCCTCCAACCCCGTGAGCTGAGTTCAGGGTCCAGCTGAATTCCAGGGTGCAGGGAAGAGACACACCTGGCCTTGTTAGGAGGGCATACTCTATTTGCGGGGTATGCTGGGTATTTTCCAGACCCACTCTCCACCCCCCTCAGTGGGCCAGGGAATCGGTGGAGCTTTATGGGACTCAACAGCATCTGCTTGGGTTCCGCCAGTGGGAGCACTGGCAGGAGTTGGGAGCGAGAGGATAGGAGGTCACAGAATGTGTTCTGGGGGCTCCGTTCTTGCAAGGTTGAGTGTCAACCGGAAGGTCGCAGCTCCTGTTGGGGTATCCTCTTCTACAGCTGCAGCTGCCCTCTCTGGGGTCCAGTGCCAGCCCCTTCCTCTTGCCCTTCAGGCCTAGGCTGGTAAGGGCTCCGCTGCTGCAAGCCTGGGAGTCTTCACATCTCTTGTTCATTTCTCTGAATCCTTCCAACTCCTGTATTAAAAAATCCCTTGGTTGAACTCTGCCGCGTGACTCACTGGTTTCCCACCAGTAACCTACAGGCACCAGAGAACCCCTTAGGGTGGTATGCAGGGTCTTGCCTCCCACCCAGGAATCTGAAGGTAGCCAGACACTCCTTCTCCACAACCCCAGCCAGCTGGACTTCCTTTGGGCAAGAGGTGAAGAGCTCAGTGGTCAGTCTAGGACTCGTTTGCAGGAGCTGTGGCAGATGGCAGTGATGGGGGTGTTTGGGGACAGCAGAAGCAGTGGTGACCGCTGTGTCACCTGCAGCAGCCCAGCCAGGCTGCTCCTGGGCCGTGACCGGTCGCCTGGCTCCCCACAGCTCCTGCCCATTTTCTGAGCCTAGTTCTCTATCCTTCCAGTCAATTCCATAGGTCCGCAATACCCTTCCAATGAATTTTTGTTTTGTCTAATTTAGCGAGAGTCTTTTTCTGTGGCTTTCACTCAAGGAGCCCTAACTGACACAGGGATTGCTTTCAGAATTCAAAGGGGGGTGAGGT
The DNA here is from genome assembly GCF_021613505.1 of Equus quagga. Lineage (NCBI taxonomy): Eukaryota > Metazoa > Chordata > Mammalia > Perissodactyla > Equidae > Equus > Equus quagga. The sequence goes on along the minus strand of NC_060279.1, from coordinate 53,007,874 downwards.
GTCATTGGGACTCTTCTCAGCAGGTGTTCAGCCTCTCTGGGTCCCTAGGAGATTGAGATGCACAGCAGTTCTCACAGAAAACAGATAGTAGCTTGGTCTCCTCGTCCTTGTGACAACCAGAGGGTGAACTCCTCACTGTTCCCGTGACGTGGTTCCAGCAACAGGATGAGTTCCAGTTCCCCTTGTTCCAGCCATCTGCACTGCGAATTCATACTTCTCAGGAGAGAGGATCTGATTGGTTCGTCTCATTCAATGCATGGGGCAGGGGTGTGACACCACACCAGCTGCCCCAGCTCAGACGTTCACACGTGTTCAGACTCCACGTCGCTCTCTGCCCCGGCTCAGCAGCTGCATCTCAAAGTGAAAAATAAATGCTCCCTGAATTCAACAGGGATTCGACTGGACCTTATTTATCTATTATCTGCCCTCTCTGTGCCCAGCACAATGATTTGCACACAGTAAGGGTCCAATAAGTGCTCATTGAGTCAAGTAGAGAGCATTTATGGATCACCTACTGATTGTCAGACACCGTGCCTGGCCCAGAGGGAGGGAAGTCGCAGTCACTGAGCACTTATGAGCCAGGGACGTGCTCGCACCACATCCCTATGGGGTCGGCGCTATTATTGCCCCCACTTTACAGATGGGACGCACGAGGTACAGACGGGCCACACGGCTTGCCTAAGTGGTGGAGCTACGCTTCCAGCCAGGCAGTCTCGCTCCAGAACCGACGTTTCACAGCTTTACCAGTTCAACAGGTATCAACTTCTGGAATTAAACAAGGCATTCTGGTGCAGCCATAACAAATGTATTTTAAAAACTATTATAAATTAATTTCTTCAACAGACGCCCAGAATGGCCATCCCCCCCCCCCCCCCCCCCCCCCGGGTGAGATGGGGCTTGGGAACAGAGCAAGGATGCCACTTCACACACAACTTGGAAAATAAAAAGCTGGAAGTTGGACGATTGTGTTTGGCAGGGCCGGTGAAAACATTTGGAACCCTTTCCTGGAGAGGTTTGCCAGCTGTGATGCCCCAAAGCAGAAGTTGTGAAAGAGCAACACCTGGGCACATTTGTGACCTTGGTTCCAGGCCTTCAGACCAAACAGGGCAGTGCCATGTCATGCTCCTGCCCACACCCCACAAGGACTCTCCCACCAGGACACAGTGGCTGGGACAGCAGCCCCCCACATCGGGGTGCGGTTTCCACAGCGTGAGCCCCCAAGGAGTCTTGCTCCGCCCTCTTGGCCTCATTTGCTCTTTGCGAAGACCCTGGCCACACCCTGCATGGCGGGGCCTGCTCATCCCTCCCACAGACAGACAGGAACTGGGTACCTCCGGCCAGAACAGGCAGCCACATGTTGGGGAAGTCGGCTTCAAACACCCACTGTGGTGGAAACATTTCTTGGCAGGGGCTCATCTCGCTTCGCTAAATGATTCTGTGTGACCACATCACTGGGCTGCCACCTTAGGTACTTGTTAAAAATACAAGTTGCCCGGCCCATCTTAGACCTAAGAAAGCAAACTTGGGGCTGCGAAGAGGAAGTGGGATGGTGGCTTGGCACTCTTTCGACCTCTCCAAGTGATGCAGCTGTGCCCCCAGGTTGGGAGTCACTCAGATGATGGAGCCACACGGTCTCTGCTCTCCCCTCTCCAAAGCCAACTTGGACGACTCCCCTCACACACTGTCCCAGACACACTGGTCTACTTTCTACTTCCTAAACACACCGAGCTCTTCCCCACCGTAGGGCCTTTGCTCAACTGTCCCCTCGGACAGGACTGCAGCTCTCAGACCCCAGGGCAAGGTCTCTTCGCTCCCACTCACCCCAACAGCAATGTGAGCCATTTTGTTTCTTCTACTTGGTAATATTCTGTCTCTCCCCAGCAGTCAGTAAGCTCCACACTACGTCACCACTGAAAACCCAATGCCTGTGTATACAGTAGATGCACCATAGGTGGCCATGGAGTGAATACAGGCAAGGACAGATACACAAAAAGGGGAGGGACAAGTTAATGCTACAGAAGGTGGTAGAGGAAACTGCCACAGCTCACAAAGGGGAGCCAGGGCCAAGCCAGATGGCAGGAAGCCTCGCACCCCATCCCAACTTCCAAACCCACTGCCCCGATGTCTCCCTGTGCAGGTTCCCCTACAGTCCGACTAGAACCAAGTCTCATGTTCCCAACACACCATGAGGCAACCAGAACCAGAGGTGTCTCAATGAGTTTATTGCCACTCAAACATTTCATAGAAAAAGGAAGGTAGCAATCAAGTCAGGGGTGTATGAAAAAAATAAAAAAGGCAGGTTTGTACATCTTGCTCTGTTTCCATCGGGAGCAGGCTCTCCACGACATCAGGCACAGCAGCTGCACTTGTCCGATGCCCCTTTGCAGATGCAGCCCTGGGCACACCTGGCACAGCCCACGGGGCAGCAGGGGCAGCAGCCTGGGGAACAGAGGGCAGAGCAAGAAGTCAGAGCAACGTTACCAGAACCTCCCTTCCCAGCAGCAGGCCTAGTACCAGCACTGAGACCCTATCTGAGACCAGGACAGGGCAGAAAGCCTGGAGGGGCAGTGACAGGGCCCCCAGGGGCAAAGGAAAGCCAGACTCACAGATCATCAAATGAAGTGAGTCTAGTCCTCAAAACAAGGAGGGGGCAAACCCGAGCATGAGCAGCGCACAGCAGGCCAGGGAAGCTCGGGGCTGCCTGGACAGGACAGGGCTGCACCAGCAGGTCAGAGAACCACACCACGGTCACTAGGTCATGTCAATAAGGTGCTCAGAACACTGGAGGGTTCCGAAGGCTGCATCAGGAGACAGGAGACCAAGGCTCTTGTCTGTCCCATCCTTGAGACTATTTGGTGACTTCTCTGGGTTCAGTTTCCCCATTCTAGAATGAGAGGTTGGGACCCAACCATCTGTAGGGCTCTTGCAGCTCCGATTCTGACTTAGGTGCTGAGGGCAGGGGTGTAGGGAAGAGGGGTCATGGGCCTGCTCCTGTTTGCCTAACTCTGGACTCCCTCCTCTGCCTCAGCCCCACTCCCAGACCACCAGGAGGGCCCAGACCCCCAGAAGGGCCCACACTCACTTTTCTTGCAGGAGGTGCATCTGCACTCTTTGCATTTGCAGGAGCCGGCACAGGTGCAGGAGCCACCTGCCAGGAAGGAAAGCCAGGCAGGGAGCAGTGAGGGTGATGCAGACACAGCAGTGGGTCCCAAAACACTCCGTGGGCCCTCCTCTGTCAGGCGAGCACTGGGAGCTCCTGTCCCACTGGGAGCACATAGAGAGAAGCCCCCCTTCTCTCTTCCGCTGCTGGGAAAGTAGGTTCCCCCACACCCGATGTTGCTCCACAAGGAGGTTCCCAGGCTCCACAGCCAGCCAGAGAGACTGGGGCCAGGGCCTTAGATCCTGCACCCCGAAGAGGCAATGTCCCCAGCTCCCACCAAGTCCTGCCAGCTCTGAGGCTGGACACAGCACTGAGTCCCAGTCCAGCAGCTCCCTGACCTCGAGATGGACAGCATTGAGCCTCAGGATCCTCAACTCTGAGCCCAGGAGCCTGGAAATGCTCTTAGGAGCTTGGCCACATGAAAGCACAAGACGTGCTAACTGAAGGAGGCCACCTCAGCTCAGACTCCCTCCTCCACCCCAGGATGCTCTGTCCTGCACCCGGGAAAGGCGCATCCTAAGGCTCAGAGCCCGGCGTCCCTACCTGTGGGGCAGGAGCAGTTGGGGTCCATTTCAAGCTGACGTGAGGCCGGAGGTCCCAAGCTAGCGACGACGGTGCACTGGGCTTAGTGGAAGGCGCGGTGGTGCCCAGGAGCATCTGTGCTCCGGTTATAGGCAGAGCAGGAGGCCCGGGCGCAAAGGCCCCGCCCCGTCCTTGCTCCCCGCCCCTTGGCGAGCGCGCGGCGCCAGCGCGCTCGGAGGGGCTGTGCGCGCCGGGCCGGGTGCAGGATTCCCGAGCGCTGCCGGGCCGGGTGCGCCGTGCGGCCGCCGGCCCTTGGCGCCCCGTGGCGGGCAGGGGCTTCTGTGACGGGCGGCACATCGTGTCCCAGCCTCCCTGCCGCCTCTTTCGCAATTTACCCAAGGGGGCAGCCACGCCGCCCCCAAGTGTTCCTGGAACTCAGACCCTGAACTCTAGGCGTCTTCCCCACCCCGCCCCCGCGTCATTGTCCTCAGGTTAGCCCTGTCCCGGAGACCGTGTGCAACCCCAGCCTGGCGTTCATGTTTCTGGCTGGATTGGAGCTGGGTGGTTGTGTGCAGAGACAGGTGGTGGATGTGACCCCCACACCCACCCCCTCATGGCCAGGAAGTGGCCTAGTGGGCTGTAGATAACGACTGTCTGACGCCAACACCCATGAATAGGCACAGGCTGGCTTCTGAAATCCCCTCTTCACACAGGGCACCTGTGGACAAGCGTGGTCCTGACTCCTGGGACCTGACTTTTCTTTCTGTTTGACTGAACATCTCAGAGCAATTCCCTGCACAGAGAGCCAGAGGGACTAACGCTTGGCATGAGTTGCAAATCCCTCAGCCCCTCACTCCTACCTAATAAAGACCGCCACACCCTCAAAACTGTGGAATCCAGCCCCCCTGCAGGGGCGGACAGGAAGCACTTCACCTGGAACCAGTGCTCTGGTACATTCTTTCTGAGAAATGTCTGGGCAGTTCCCTCCGCAACCCTGGTCACTTTGTGGGTTTCAAGGAGTCGAGGCTGGATTTGGAAGGAGGGGCCGATCTCAGCCCGACCCAGGGAGGGACTTCCTAAGATTCAAAGCCACCACAGGAGCTCTCAGGGGAGCAGGAGTCCCTTCAGTGGCCCTGGGCAGGGAAGAGCGATGGTTCCCTGTGGGGATGTCGGGGGCCCGTGCCACTCAAGGCGTGTGTGGTCCACACACAGGGGTGTTTGTGAGTTGCGTCCAGCGCTCAGTGCACGCATTCTATGACCCAATGTACAGTGTTTTTAAATCTCTACATTTCTAATTCTTCATCCTATTATAGAAATTATATGTGTTGATCTAAAAGTGAGCTTTGTATATTCTGTCCTTTAAAGTTTTTCTTAGTAATTCGTTTTATTTTACCAAAGTTTGAATCTGTGATAGAAAACAAAAACAAGTCATTTAACACAGTGTTGCAGAAACAAGCCCCGTGTGGAAGGCACACAGTGGGGAGTGGAATTCCACCCCCCCGAGTCCTTTGGAGCCTCACATCACCCAGGACTCAGGTTGGGCAGGGGATCCCCAGGGAACGAAAACGAGACACTGAGAAGTTTCTATGCCGTCCACACTTACACTGAGGATAGAGGGGAACCTGTGTCCACCCTGTGTCATGTCCACCCTTGAGTCATGTGGACAATGCTTTCCTTCTTAGCTCAGAAACTGAAGCTCCAAGAGGAATCCTGACTGCTTCAGGCCCTAGGTTTGCTAATAAGAGACTAGTCTTTGGGACCAGAACCCAAGTCTCAGCCCTTCCCGTTCCATTCCCAATCCCAGCTGTGGTGGCCACAAAGTCCCTTATTTCCAAGACACGCAGAGGAAAACAGAGCCAGAACAGTGTCAACAGCTTTTACTAGAATTCACATATTCATAGACACAGGAACGTTGAAAAACAAACAAGGGTGTATCAAAAAATCTTTTAAAACACAGGTTAGTATGTATTACTACGTGTATGTGTGTGTGTGTGTGTGTGTTGCTGTTTCCATCGGGAGCAGGCTCTCCCCGACATCAGGCACAGCAGCTGCACTTGTCCGATGTCCCCTTGAAGACGCAGCCCTGGGCACACCTGGCACAGCCCCTGGGGCAGCAGGAGCAGCAGCCTGGGGAACAGAGGGCAGAGGGAGAAGTCAGGGCAGATGCTACCAGAACCTCCCTTCCCAACAGCAGGTGTGGCACCAGCTCTGCCCCCTGCCTCCGGGGACCCTGAGGTTAGGATGGCGTGCTCTGTCCCAAACAATGGGTAGAAGCTTTGGAAGGCCCTACTCAGGAGGAAAAGGGTGCCCTGCACCATCTGAATCCAGAACAGGCATAAAGCCTGGAAAGGCAGTGACAGGGCTCCTGGGACAAAGGAAAAGCAGCATCACCAGAACCATCAAATGAAGTGAGGGCACTCCTCAAGATCAGAGAGGGGGCAAACTCCTGCCAGAGCAGCGCCCAGCAGGCCCAGGGAAGCTCGGGGCTGCCTGGACAGGACAGGGCTGCACCAGCAGGTCAGAGAACCACACCATGGTCACTAGGTCATGGCCATAGTGCTTCAGCCCCTGAGAGCATTAAGAAAGCTGTCCCGTGAGGCAGGAGACCCAGCTCCAGTACCAGGACTAGCACCATCGAGCCTCAGGTTCCCCGTTCTTGAAGGGAGGCTGGGGCTCAACCATCTTATGGCTCTTACAGGTCTGACCTGAATCGGTTGCTGAGGGAAGTGGATGCCAGCAATAGGGCTCCTTGGCTGCTCCTGCCTGCTGAGCTCTGGGTTCTGTCTCTGCCTCAGCCCCACCCCAGACCCCCAGAAGGAGGTGCATCTGCACTCTTTGCATTTGCAGGAGCCAGCGCAGGTGCAGGAGCCACCTGCCCAGAAGGAAAGCCAGGCAGGGAGTCAGGAGCTGATGCAGCAGACACAGCAGGGGGTCCACACATGCTTCCTCCTCAGGGCCGGGGCCACACGGGGGAGCTCCTGTCCCACTCAGGGCAGGTGGAAGTCACCCACGGCCTCTCCCCACAGGCCAGGACGGCCAGATGCTCTCCTGTGTTGACCCCAGAGGGCCTCATGGCTGAGCCCAGCAGAGGCCATGTCCCCTGCCTCCAACCAGCACAGACACAGGCGCTTCCTTCCCACCACAGAGACCTGGACAGAGCAGTGGGGCGGGGACCTGAAGCCCCCTGAGCACCTGGGTGAGGTGGAGCAGGACAGCCTTGAGCCTCAGGCCTCTCCCCTCTGACATGGAAGCTGCTGGGAAGACAAGAAATGCTCTAAAGGGCGATTCACGCGCCAGGTCAGAGTGAAAGCAGAAGACACACAAACTGAAGGAGTGCACTTCAGTTCAAACTCAAATCACTCTCTCCTCTAACCTTAGGGACATTGTCCCCTGGCTGAGAAAGGGGCATCCTAAGGCTCAGAGCTAGTGACAAAGATTCCCTTGGGCTCCTGGAAGGCGTGGTACAGCCTAGAAGCCCGCCTGCTCCCTTTCCAGCCAGAGGCGGCGGCCCGGGCGCAAAGGCCCCGCCCCGTCCTTGCTCCCCGACAGGTGGCGACAGCGCGGCGTCAGCGCCCTCGGCTGGGCTGTGCGCACCGGGCCGGGCGCAGGATGCCGCGAGCGCACGTGGGCCGGGTGCGCATCGCGGGGCCGCGCCCTGGCACCTGGTCGCGCGTAGGGGCTCGTGTCTCAGCCTTCCCTACACCCCTTCCCAATTTTTCGGAGGTGGCAGAGATTCCTGCCCCTGAACGTTCCTAGAACTCAGACACTGAGTCCTTGCCTTCTGCCCCAGCTCCACCGCGATTGTCCTCAAGTTCGCCCTTTTCTGGAGCCCGTGTGCAACCCAGCTCAGCACTCTCGTCCTTGACTTGGCTGGAGCCAGAGAGGAACACGAGGAAGTCGTGTGCAGAGGAACAGCCTACAATGTGACCTTTTCCTCCCACCACCCCTTTCTTCTGCCTGTCCCCACTTCGGACCTAGAGCCCCTTTTCTCTAGTCCACTACAACAGGATGGACACAGACCTCGGCGTCCTTCCTTCCTTCCTGGCCCCACCTGAGGGGATATATGGGCACATGTGTCCAAGTCCTTTCTATAAAACTATCCAGTGCTCCCCATAGCCTGCCAGTACTCCCCACTCCAGACGGTACCCAAAGCGTGGGACCCCCCCCAAAGGAGGGGTCGTGGTAAGTGAGAGAGAGACAACTCCGATAACACAGCAAGAAAAGGGATTGTTTCCCATCCACCATCCCTAAGAGCTCCAGGGCATTTAGCATGTGCCAGGCCATGTTTCCATCACTTGTGATTTGCACACTCACAACAACTGGAAAGAAAAACCCTTTTATGCATGAGCCGTTTTTACCCTAGGACAACGCAGCACAGGGAATCTAAGTGACCCGCCCAAAGACACACAGCTGCGAACTGATCCACTCAGCATCCCAGGGGAAAGAGAAGGTCTGTGACAAGCAGCCTTTGGTCTGGGTCCGTCTACAGCACTCTCTCCTGCTGGACCTTTAAGAGCCAGCTGCCAGCCCCACCGTGGGCAGCAAGAAAGGGACCTCTCACTGAAACGTGTATGATTCTCCGGTGATCTTCTATGTCTGGAATAAGACGGATCTCACTTTCAGTAGAGAGAAAGACTTTTCATACAAGTACGTGAAAGAAAATAGAAATCATTTCAAAGGACAATGTTAAATAAAATATGGCTAGGTGATAGAAGAAATGGAGGGGGCCGGCCCGGTGGCCGAGTGGCTAAGTTTGTGCACCCCACTTCAGCAGCCCAGGGTTTTACCAGTTCAAATCCTGGGCGCGGACGTGGCACCACTCATCAGGCCATGTTGAGGGGTGTACCACATGCCACAACAAGAAGGACCCACAAGTAAAATATACAACTATGTACTGGGGGGATTTGGGAAGGAAAAGCAGAAAAAAAGAA
>NC_060279.1:52986957-52999251 GCF_021613505.1 Equus quagga | reverse complement strand
TGAGCACCTGGCCCAGAGGCAGCAGTGGGAAGAGCACTGAGCTGGCAGTGGGATCCCCGTGCAGAGCTCTGTGACCTCTCCAGGCTTCAGGTTCCCATCTCTAAAGCCAGGAGCACAACTGGACCATCTCTAAGAAGTTCCAGCTCTGACCAAGGAGAGGCAGGATGTAACATTCAGTGACATCATGATCGCCCATGATGTGAACCTATACTACACCTGTGGCCAGCCGTAGTATGGGTTCACACCTCTGCTTATGAGCTGTGTGACCTTGGACAGGTTGTTGAACCTCTCTGGAAGTTGGCACAATCACTCCATCCCCTGGACATTCACTCTCTCCGTGGTCCCTGTGCAGGTCAAATGATGAAGCGTGGGAAAGGCTTCTGTGTCTGTCCAAATGCTGTGGCAGCCTCTTGTCCCAGGGAGTTATTTCAGGTCATCCACACTCCCCTGGCACTGGAACCCCAAGGTTCCAATCCCTCTTTGGCCTCCAACCCATTGTCTTGGTTCCAAACCAATGAGCCTACCTCCAGGGGCTTGTTGGGAGCTGTGAGGATTCCCTCTCCACACTGTCAGGGTGGGGGTGGTAACCATGATGGACGCTGTGTATGAAGCCCGAGCTAGGAGCCAGGCCACTCTCTCCTTTAATCCCCCACAGTGAGATGTCATCTCCTTTATACAAAGGAGGACGTGGAGGCTCAGAGACCATCCACAACTTTCTCAGGTGGCATGGCCAGGGATGGCCTAGTGGGCTGTGAACCAGGACTGCCTGACACCAACACCCATGGGCTTGGCACAGGCTGGCTTCTGAAATCCCCTCTTCACACAGGGCACCTGTGGGCAAGCATGGGCCGGCCTCCTTGGCAACGGGACTCACCTTTCTCTTTGGTTGAACATTGAATAGCAATTCCCTCCACAGATAGCCAGGGGGACTAACCATAGGCAGGAATTAGGAGTCGTTCAGCCCCTCACTGTTGCCTAATAAAGACCACCAAGCCCTCAAGCTGCAGAATCCACCACCCCCTGCAGGGGCAGACAGGAAGTACTTCATCTGGAGCCAGTTCTCTGATACATTCTTGCTGAGAAATAGTTGGGCACTTCCATCCGAATCCCCGGTCACTTTGTGGGTTTTCAGGAGCCCAAGCTGGATTTGGCAGGAGGTGCTGATCCCAGCCCGACCTAGGGAGGGACTTCCAAAGATTCAGAGCCACGTCACCATGGGAGCTCTCAGGGGAGCAGGTGTCCGGTCAGTGGCCCTGGGCAGGGAAGAGTAATGGTTCCTTGTGGGGACGACCGGGGCCATGCTACTCAAGTGGTGTATGGTCCACACACTGCAGTGTTTGTGAATTATTTTCAGTGCCCAATGCACACTTTCCATGAATAAATTGCAGCGTTTTTTGTTTTGTTTTGTTTTATTGAGGTAACATTCATTTATAACATTTATAATTTTTACATGTATTTTTTTGAGCAGCATTTTTAAATCTCTAATTTTTTATATGTTCTTCATAAATTCATTTAAGTGATGTGTGTTGAATCTAAAAATGAGTTTTGGATATTCATTTTACCAATGTTTAAATAAATTCTAGAAAATAAAAACAGGGCCTTTAACACAGTGTTGTAGGAGCAAGCGCCAGGTAGAAGTCAAACAAGTGGGGACTGAATTCCACCCCAAATGAGTACCGAGGACGGAAGTTTGGCAGAGCATCCCCAGAGAATGAAAATGAGAAACGCAGAAGTTTCTATGCCGCCAACACTTGCACTGAGAATAGAGCGGAAGCTGTGTCTGCCCCGTGCCCTTGTGTCGTGTGGACGATGCTTCCATTTTCAGCTGAGAAGCTGAAACTCACAGAGGGATCCTGACTTGCTTCAGGCACTCTGTCTGTTAGGGGCTAGTATTTGGGTCCAAAACCCAGGTAATGCACTTCTGGTACAATTCGCCACCCCAGCTGTGATGGGCATGAAGTCCCTTATTTTTAAGACACCCAAAGGACAACAGAGCCAGAATAGACTAAACGAATTTTGTTAGAATTCACATATTTCATGGAAATAGAAATTTTACAGATGGATCAGGGGTGTATAAAACATTATTTAGGGGGCCGGCCGGGTGGCATAGAGGTTAGGTCCACTGCCCTCCACTTCAGCGGCCCGGGTTCACAGGTTTGGGTCCAGGTTCGGACCTATACCACTCGTCAAGCCATACTTGATGGTGAACCACGTAAAAGATAGGGAAAGACCGGCACAGAGGTTAGCTCAGGGCTAATTTACCTCAAGCATAAAAAGAAAAAAAAAGAGGAAGATTGGTAACAGATGTTAGCTCAGAGCGAATCTTCCTCACCAAAAAAAAAAAAGAATTATTTAATAATACAGGTTTGTGTGTGTGTATGTGTATGTGTTGCTCTGTTTCCTTTGGGAGCAGGCTCTCCCCGACATCAGCCCAGCAGCTGCACTTGTCCGATGCCCCTTTGCAGACGCAGCCCTGGGCACACCTGGCACAGCCCCCGGGGCAGCAGGAGCAGCAGCCTGGGGAACAGAGGGCAGAGGGAGAAGTCAGAGCAGATGTTACCAGAACCTCCGTTCCCAACAGTAGGCCTGGCACCAGCTCTGCCGCCTGCCTCGGGGGACCCTGAGTTTAGAATGGCCGCTGTGCCTCCAGACAATTAGTAGAAACACTGGAAAATGTCTTACCCACTAGGAAAAGGCTGTTTTGCCCCATCTTAGTCAAGGACAGATGAGAAAGCCTGGAGAGGCAGGGACAGGGCCTCTGGGACAAAGGAAGAACAGCTCCCCTAGAACCATCAAATGAAGTGAGGACAGTCCTCAAGGTCAGAAAGGGGGCAAACCCCTGCCAGAGCAGCGCCCAGCAGGGCCAGGGAAGCTCAGGCTGCCTGGACAGGACAGGGCTGCACCAGCAAGTCAGAGAACCACACCGTGGTCACTAGGTCATGGCCATAGTGCTTCAGTCCCTGACAGCATTAAGAAAGCTGTCTCGGGGCTGGCCTGGTGGCACAGCGGTTAAGTGCGCATATTCCACTTCTTGGCGGCCTGGGTTTCGCCGGTTTGGATCCCGGGTGTGGACATGGCACTGCTTGGCACGCCGTGCTGTGGTAGGTGTCCCACATGTAAAGTAGAGGAGGATGGTCATGGATATTAGCTCAGGGCCAGGCTTCCTCAACAAAAAGAAGAGGACTGGCAGTAGTTAGCTCAGGGCTAATCTTCCTTAAAAAAAAAGGAAAGAAAAGCTGTCTCTGAGGTAGGAGGCCTAGTTCCAGTACCAGGACTAGCACCACCTGGCTTCAGGTTCCCTGTTCTTGAAGGAAGGTTGAGGCTCAACCATCTTTATGACTCTTTCAGCTCTGATCCTGAACCGGTTGCTGAGGGAAGTGGATGCCAGCAAGAAGGCTCCTTGGCTGCTCCTGCCTGCTGAGCTCTGGGCTCCCTGCTCTGCCTCAGCCCCACCCCAGACCCCCAGAAGGGCCCACACTCACTCTTCTTGCAGGAGGTACATCTGCACTCTGCATTTGCAGGAGCCGGCACAGTGCAGGAGCCCCCTGCCAGGAAGGAAAGCCAGGCAGGGAGTCAGGAGACTGATGCAGACATAGCAGGGGCTCCACACATGCTTCCTGCTCAGGGCAGGGGCCACACAGGGGAGCTCCTGTCCCACTCAGGGCAGCTGGAAGTCTCACCCACCGTCTCTCCCCACGGGCCAGATGGCCAGATGCTCTCCTGTGTTGACCCCACAGGGCCTCATGGCTGAGCCCAGCAGAGGCCATGTCCCCTGCCTCCAACCAGCACAGGCAACTCAACGCCTCAACAGAGCACTTGGGCCTGGCCCAGAAACCCTGACCACCTGTGAGATGTGGAGCAGGATAGTCTTGAGCCTCAGGCCTCTCCCCTCCCACAGGGAAGCTCCTAGGAGGACCTAAAATGCTCTAAAGGGAGATTGAGGCGCCAGGCCAGGGTGAAAGCACAAGACACAAAAACTGAAGGAGAAAGGGGCATCCTGAGGCCCAAGCTAGTGACAAATATTCACTTGGGCTGCTGGAAGGCGTGGTAACGCCTAGGAGCCCGTCTGCTCCCTTTCCAGCCAGAGGCAGCGGCCCGGGCGCAAAGACCCCGCCCCGTCCTTGCTCCCCGCCCCCGGTCGACAGCGCGGTCGCAGAGTCCTCGGCTGGGCTGTGCGCACCGGGCCGGGTGCAGGATTCTTCGAGCGCGGTGGGGCCGGGTGCGCAGCGCGGGGACCGGTTCTGGCGCCCATTCGCTCAGAGGGGCTCGTTTCCCGGGCGGCACCTGGTGTCTCAGCCTCCTTTCCTAATTTTCCCGAGGAGGCAACCACACCCGCCCCCAAGTGTTCCTGGAACTCTGACCCTCAGTCCTCGCTGTCTTCTCCACCTCTGCCCGCCCCGCCACTGTCCTCAGCGTCGCCCTTTTCCCGGAGCCCCTGTGCAACCGCAGCCTGGCACCTGGGTCCCTGGCTCGACTGGAGCCATGCGGGAGTTGTTTGCAGAGACTGGTAGTGGATGTGACCTCCAGCCGCCCCCCACGGCCACCCACACCAGCACGCTCCAGGCATTACCTGCCCTGGTCCCCACTATGGTCCTTAGTCTGCATTTCTCCTGGTTACAGCAACGAGGCCAACACAGGCCTGTGCCTCCCTCCCTTCCCTCCGTTCTCCACGGCTGAAGGGCTGAATGGGCACATCTGTCCAGGGACCTCTCTGCCTAAACTCTCCAGGGGCTCCCCTCAGCCTAGCCAGTGCACCCTGCTCCAGGATGACGGCCCTAAGCATGCAATGCCCCAGGGAAGGGATCATTTTAGGTGGTAGGCTGACCTGGCATTCAAGAACCAAACCAGAAAGTGAGTGTTACCCTCTCTGTCTTTCTGATAGCGCCCTCAGGTTGAGACTGTGCCAACCCTCGTGTCACCACTTTCCCCATTTGAACCTTAAGAACAGCCCTAAAGGGAAATACTATTTAGGAGCCTGTTTCCTAAATGCAAAACTACATACGGCACAGACCCAGGGCCACAGTGCTGGGCAGTGGCGCCCTCGATCTGATTAGTCAATTCCCAAGGGGAAGAGACAGTCCGTGAGGAAGCTTCTCTCTGGCCCAGAGGAGGGTCTGCAGCACGCCCCGACATTCAAGCTCAATCCTGGGAGGGACAGAGGTGACGAAAGGAATTTGTATGTGATTTTGTGGCTCCCTTCCGTGTCGGGAAGTCAACGGATTCTCATTTTCAGTAACGCTAAAAACTTTGCTTTTCATATAAATATATTTAAGTAAACAGGAATTGTTTAAAAGAAAATGTTAAGCAAAATCCTGGTGCAAGTGACAGCAGAGACGGCAGGCATCTTCCTGTATCTGTTTTGAGGACATAGATTGCCTTGCTCATGGCTGTCTGTCCCTACTGCCCTTCCCTCCATTGTGGGAAGAGAGGATAACCCTCTCTGGGAAACAGGTCACCTGCTCCCGCAGTCGATGAGGACAACACAGGACACACAGCCAAGACACTAGGACTGGTTTATTTGTGTGGAAGGAGCAAAATGTCTCCTATACTAGATATGATAATAAACTAAGACCTAATATGATACATGACTCCCTGTGTCCCAGGCGTCATGCTAAGTTCTTTGCATGTATTCAATCATTTCATCCTATGGGCCAGATGCTATTATTTCGCCCTTTTTAGAGGGGAGGAGACTGAGCCACGGAAAGATTATGTCTCGGGGCTCTAAGTGACACAGGTGGGGTTGGCCCTCACGCAGGCAGACTGCAGGATCATGCCCTCCCCACCCCCCATGACTCCATATGAAAGATGAGCTCTCTCAACACCAGGCCCAGAGGCAGCAGTGGGATGGGCACTGAGCTGGCAATGGGATCCCTGTGCAGAGCTCTGTGACCTCTCTGGGCTTCAGGTTCCCATCTCTCAACCAAGGGCAAAGGGAGTCCATCTCCAAGATCCTTCCAGCTTTGGACTATGATGGGCGCCATGTAGCATCCAGTGACATTGTGATCTGCCTGCTGTGGCCAGGGGTGAGGTCAGCTGTAGCATAGCATCCTTCATCCTGTTATTTTCCAGCTGGGTGACCTTGGGTAGGTTGCTTTCCTTCTCTGGAAGATGGCACAATCACTCCAGCCTCTTCCTGTTTGCTGTCTCAGTCTCTGGGTTGTGTGAAAACCATAAGACCTGAAGGCTGGAAAGGCTTTTGCGTCTGTCCAAATGCCTTGGCAGCGTCTTATCCCAGCAGGCTTATTTTAGGTCATCCACACTCTCCCTGCCACAAAGTCAGTAAATTTTGAATCCCACCCTTAACCTCCACCCAGAGTCATGCTTCCAACCAATGAGCCTTTCCCCAAGACGCTGTTGGGATTCAACAGGATTCCGTCTCCAGGAAAGTCCCTGTGAACAGGTGATCCTAAGGACCCCGTGTCTGAAGCCCTAGCAAGGAGCCAGGATGCTGTCTCCTTTAATTCCTCACTGTGACATGTAATGTCCTCTTTAAATTTGAGGAAACGGAGGCTCAGAGAGGTAAAGCTGCTTACCCAGGTGGCATGGCCAGGAAGTAGCCTGGTGGGCTGTGAACCAGGTACGCCTGACACCAACACCCACTGACTCGGCACAGGGCACCTGTGGGCAAGCGTGCGCCTGCCTCCCAGGCCACTGGACTCATCCTTCTCTTTGGTGGAACATCAAATAGCAATTCCCTGCACAGATAGCCAGGGGGGCTAACCACTGGAGGGAATTAGGAGTCTCTCAGCCCCTCACTCCTACCTAATAAAGGCCACGATGCCCACAAGCTGTAGAATCCACCACCCTACCCCCTGCAGGGGCGGACAGGAAGTACTTCACCTGGAATCAGTTCTCCGGTCCATTGTTAGTGAGAAATGCCTGGGCACTTCACTCCAAAGCACTGGTCTCTTTGCAGGTTTCAAGGAGCCGAGGCTGGATTTGGAAGGAGGGACTTCCAAAGATTCAGAGCCACCACAGGAGCTCTCAGGGGAGGTGTCCCGACAGTGGCCCTGGGCAGGGAAGGGGGAGGGTTCTCTGTGGGGATGTCAGGGGCCATGCCATGCACAGTGTGCTGCGTAGCCCACACACAGGGATGTTTGTGAATTATTCCAGTGTTCAAATCACACCTTCCGTGAATAAGTTGCAGCGTTTTTTTGTTTTGTTTTATTGAGGTAACACTCGTTTATAACATTATATAGATTTGCTGTTGAGCAGCATTTCTAAATCTCTGGTTTTATTCTTTGTTCTTCAGTTATTGAAATGATAAGTGTTCACTTTAAAAGTGGGATTTGTATATTGTGTCCTCTTAAAGTTTTTCTTAGGAAGTCATTTTATTTGACCAAAGTTTACATCTCTGTTAGAAAATAAACAGGTCCTTTAACTCAGTGTTTTACCAGCAAGTCCCAAGTAGAAGTCACACGGAGGGGAATGAAGTCCACCCTCACTGTACTTTGGAGGCCTAACATCACCCAGGACTGAGGTTTGGCAGCAGATCCCCAGACAATGAAAATGAGACACTGAGAACTTTCTATGCCGTCAAGACTTACAGTGAGAATAGAAGGGAACCTGTGTCTCGCCCGTTCCCTTCTGTCACGTGGATGATGTTTCCATTTTTCGCCGAGGAAGTGAAGCTCAGAGAGGGATCCTAACTTGCTTCAGGCACTCGGTTTGTTAGGGGCTAATCTTTGGGACCAGAACCCAGGTCTCTGCAGTTTCCCACCCTAATTCCCCATCCCAGCCATGGTGGCCACAAAGTCCCTTATTTCCAAGGCACATAAAGGAAAAAGGAGCCAGAATAGAGACAACAACTTTTATTCAAATTCACAGATTTCATAGAAACAGGAAGGGTGTAAAAGGTTAGGGTTGTATCAAGAAATGTTTAAAGCAGTAGGGTTGTATGTGTTAGTAGCTGTATGTGTGTGTATGTGTTGCTCTGTTTCCTTCGGGAGCAGGCTCTCCCCGACATCAGGCGCAGCAGCTGCACTTGTCTGATGCCCCTTGGCAGACGCAGCCCTGGGCACACCTGGCACAGCCCTTGGGGCAGCAGGAGCAGCAGCCTGGGGAACAGAGGGCAGAAGGAGAAGTCAGGGCAGATGTTACCAGAACCTCCCTTCCCAACAGCAGCCCTGGCACCAGCTCTGCCCCAGGCCTCGGGGGACCCTGAGGTTAGGATAACATGCTCTGTCCCAAGACAATTGGTAGAAACTTTGAGTAAGGTCCTACCCACTAGGAAAAGGGTGCCCTGCACCATCTGAGTCCAGAATAGGCCAGAATGCCTGGAGAGAAACTCGGCATCAGGAGGCTCGGTGGGGGAGGCCAGCTCCCCACTCCTAAGAATCCTAAAATGAAGTGTGGAAAGTCTTCAAGATCAGAGAGGGGCAAACCCCTGCTAGAGTAGTGCCCAGGAGGGCCAGGGAAACCTAGGCTGCCTGGACAGGACAGGGCTGCACCACCAGGTCAGAGAAACCACACGTGGTCACCAAGTTCAGGGGAATAAAGTGCTCAGAAGACTGGAAGGTTCCAAAGGCTGCATCAGGAGA
The DNA here is from genome assembly GCF_021613505.1 of Equus quagga. Taxonomy (NCBI): domain Eukaryota; kingdom Metazoa; phylum Chordata; class Mammalia; order Perissodactyla; family Equidae; genus Equus; species Equus quagga. The sequence continues at coordinate 52,990,711 of NC_060279.1, read as the reverse complement.
TAGGAGACCTAGGCTCTTGTCTGGCTCCATCCTTGAGACTATTTGGTGACCTCTCAGGGCTCAGTTTCCCCATTCCAGAATGAGAGGTTGGGACTCAAGCATCTGTAGGGCTCCTGAGCTCTGATTCTGACTCAGGTGCTGAGGGCAGGGGTGTAGGGAAGAAGAGTTATTGGCCTGCTCCTGCCTGCTGAGCTCTGGGCTCCCTGCTCTGCCTCAGCCCCACCCCAGACCCCCAGAAGGGCCCACACTCACTCTTCTTGCAGGAGGTGCATCTGCACTCTTTGCATTTGCAGGAGCCGGCACAGGTGCAGGAGCCACCTGCCAGGAAGGAAAGCCAGGCAGGGAGTCAGGAGCTGATGCAGACACAGCAGTTGGTCCCCAAACCCTCCGTGCGCCCTCCTCTGTCAAGCCCAGCCCTAGGAGCTGCTGTCCCACTGCGGGCACATAGAGAGAAGCCCCCCATCTCTTCCTCTGCTGGGAAAGGTAGGTCCCCCCCTGATGTTGCTCCACAAGGAGGGTCCCAGGCTCCAGAGCCACCCCGAGAGACTGCGGCCACGGCCTTAGGTCCTACACCCCGAAGAGGCAATGTCCCCAGCTCCCACCAAGTCCTGGCAGCTCTGAGGCCTGGACACAGCACTGGGTCCCAGTCCAGGAGATCCCTGACCTCGAGATGCACAGCCTGGAGCCTCAGTACCCTCAACTCGAGACAGAGGCCCAGGAGCCTGGAAACTCTCTCAGGAGCTTGGCCAGGTGAAAGCACTGCACGTGCTAACTGAAGGAGGCCACCTCAGCTCAGACTCCCTCCTCCACCCCAGGATGTCTGTCCTGCACCCGGGAAAGGTGCATCCTAAGGCTCAGAGCCCGGCGTCCCTACCTGTGGGGCAGGAGCAGTTGGGGTCCATTTCAAGCTGACGTGAGGCCGGAGGTACCAAGCTAGCAACGACGATGCACTGGAGTTAGTTGTAGGCGTGGTGGAGCCCAGGAGGCAGAGCAGGAGGCCCGGGCGCAAAGGCCCCGCCCCGTCCTTGCTCCCCGCCCCTTGGCGAGCGCGTGGCCTCAGCGCCCTCGGCGGGGCTGTGCGCACCGGGCCGGGTGCAGGATTCCTGAGTGCAGCTGGGCCGGGTGCGCGGCGCGGCCGCCGGCCCTTTGATGCTCTGTGGCGGGCAGGGGCTTCTGTGACGGGCGGTACATCGTGTCCCAGCCTCCCTGCCGCCTCTTTCGCAATTTACCCAAGGGGGCAGCCGTCCCGCCCCCAAGCGTTCCTGGAACTCAGACCCTGAACTCTAGGCGTCTTCCCCACCCCGCCCCCGCGTCATTGTCCTCAGGTTAGCCCTGTCCCGGAGACCGTGTACAACCCCCGCCTGGCGCTCAAGTGTCAGGCTTGGCTGGAGCCGAGAAGTTGTGTGCAGAGACAGCTAGTTGATGTGGCAACCCCTCCTTCACTCCCAGCCCCCACCCTCTTATGGCCGAGGAGTGGTCTGGTGGTCTGTGAACCACAATGCCTGACACCAACATCCATGGACTAGGCACAGGCTTCTGAAATCCCCTCTTCACACAGGGCACCTGTGGGCAAGCGTGGTCCTCGGGGGACCTCGTGGTCCTCAGGGGTCCCTGAGGTTAGGATGGCATGCTGTGTCCCGAGACAATTGGCAGAACCTTTGGCAAAGGTCCTACCCACTAGGAAAAGGCTGCCATGCACCATCTGAGTCCACAACAGGCAGTAAAACCAAGAGAGGCAGTGAAAGGGCCCCTGGGGGAATGGAAGGCCAGCCGCCCAGAACCATCAAATGAAGTGAGGACAGTCCTCAAGGTCAGAGAGGGGGCCAACCCCTGCCAGAGCAGCGCCCAGCAGGCCCAGGGAAGCTCAGGGCTGCCAGCACAGGACACGGCTGCACCAGCAGGTCAGAGAACCACGCCATGGTGACTAGGTCATGGTCATAGTGCTTCAGCTCCTGAGAGCATTAAGAAAGCTGTCTCGTGAGGCAGGAGACCCAGCACCAGTACCAGGACTAGCACCATCTGGCCTCAGGTTCCCCATTCTTGAAGGAAGGCTGGGGCTCAGGCATCTTTATAGCTCTTTCAGCTCTGATCCTGAATCGGTTGCTGAGGGAAGTGGATGCCAGCAAGAGGGCTCCTTGGCTGCTCCTGCCTGCTGAGCTCTGGGCTCCCTGCTCTGCCTCAGCCCACCCCAGACCCCCAGAAGGGCCCACACTCACTCTTCTTGCAGGAGGTGCATCTGCACTCTGCATTTGCAGGAGCCGGCACAGGTGCAGGAGCCACCTGCCAGGAAGGAAACCCAGTCAGGGAGCCAGGAGGCTGACGTAGGAGACACAGCAGTGGGTCCACACATGCTTCCTGCTCAGGGCACGGGCCAGACGGGGGAGCTCCTGTCCCACTCAGGGCAGGTGGAAGTCTCACCCATGGCCTCTCCCCACAGGCCAGGATGGCCAGATGCTCTCCTGTGTTGGCGCCACAGGGCCTCATGGCTGAGCCCAGCAGAGACCATGTCCCCTGCCTCCAACCAGCGCAGGCAACTCAGAGGCCTGCACAGAACACTGGGGCGGGGCCCTGAAGCCCCCTGAGCACCTGGGTGAGGTGGAGCAGGACAGCCTTGAGCCTCAGGCCACTCCCCTCTGACATGGAAGCTGGGAAGACAGGAAATGCTCTAAAGGGCGATTCAGGCGCCAGGTCAGGGTGAAAGCACAAGACACACAAACTGAAGGAGTGCACTTCAGTTCAAACTCAAAACACTCCCTCCTCTAACCCCAGGGACACTGTCCCCTGGTGAGAAAGGGGCATCCTCAGGTCCAGAGCTGGTGATGAAGATTCACTTGGGCTGGTGGACGGCGCGGTAGAGCCTAGGAGCCCGCCTGCTCCCTTTCCAGCCAGAGGCAGCAAAGGCCCCGCCCCGTCCTTGCTCCCAGCCTGGTGGCGACAGCGCTGCCCCAGCGCCCTCGGCTGGGCTGTGTGCACCGGGCCGGGCGAAGGATGCCTCGGGCGCGGCTGAGCTGGGTGGGCAGGGTGGGGGCCGCCCTCTGGCGCCCATTCGTGCGGAGGGGCTTGTGTGTCTGACGTACTTGTTGTCCCAGCCTTCCCTCACCCCCTCTGCCCCATCTCAAGTTTTGGGAGGTGGCAGCGATTCCCGCCCCGAACATTCGTGGAACTCAGACCCTGAGTCCTCGCTGTCTTCCCCAGCCCCAGCCCCAGTGCGATTGTCCTCAGGTTCCCCCTTTCCCGGAGCCCGTGTGCAACCACAGCCCGGCACTCACGTCCTTCACTTGGCTGGAGCCAGACAGCAACATGAGGAAGTCGTGTGCAGAGGAACAGCCCACAATGTGACCTTTGCCTGCCACCCCCATTTCTTCTCCCTGTCCGCACGTTGCACCTAGAGCACCTTTTATTTTGTCTGCTGCAACAGGGCGGACACTGACCTCTACCTCTTTCTTTCTTTCCAGTGCCCAGCTGAAGGGATATATGGGCACATGTGTCCGAGTCCTTTCTATAAAACTATCGAGTGCTCCCCATAGCCTGCCAGTACTCCCCACTCCAGACGGTACCCACAGCGTGGGTACCCCGCCATGGAGGGCTCACAGTAGGTGACAGGGAGATGACTCCGATAACACAGCAAGAAAAGGGATTGTTTCCCTTCCACCATCCCTAAGAGATCCAGGGCGTTTAGCGTGTGCCAGGCCATGTTTCCATCACTCGTGATTTGCACACTCACAACAACTGGAAAGGAAAACCCTTTTATGCA
>NC_060279.1:52971886-52986947 GCF_021613505.1 Equus quagga | reverse complement strand
TGAGCACCTGGCCCAGAGGCAGCAGTGGGAAGAGCACTGAGCTGGCAGTGGGATCCCCGTGCAGACCTCTGTGACCTCTCCAGGCTTCAGGTTCCCATCTCTAAAGCCAGGAGCACAACTGGACCATCTCTAAGAAGTTCCAGCTCTGACCAAGGAGAGGCAGGATGTAAATCCAGTTACATCATGGTCAGCCACCTGTGGCCAGCCGTAGTATGGGTTCACAACTCTGACTGTGGGCTGTGTGACCTTGGACAGGTTGTTGAACCTCTCTGGAAGTTGGCACAATCACTCCATCCCCTGGACGTTCACTCTCTCCGTGGTCCCTGTGCAGGTCAAATGATGAAGCGTGGGAAAGGCTTCTGTGTCTGTCCAAATGCTGTGGCAGCCTCTTGTCCCGGGGAGTTATTTCAGGTCATCCACACTCCCCTGGCACTGGAACCCCAAGGTTCCAATCCCTCTTTGGCCTCCAACCCATTGTCTTGGTTCCAAACCAATGAGCCTACCTCCAGGGGCTTGTTGGGAGCTGTGAGGATTCCCTCTCCACACTGTCAGGGTGGGGGTGGTAACCATGATGGACGCTGTGTATGAAGCCCGAGGTAGGAGCCAGGCCACTCTCTCCTTTAATCCCCCACAGTGAGATGTCATCTCCTTTATACAAAGGAGGACGTGGAGGCTCAGAGACCATCCACAACTTTCTCAGGTGGCATGGCCAGGGATGGCCTAGTGGGCTGTGAACCAGGACTGCCTGACACCAACACCCATGGGCTTGGCACAGGCTGGCTTCTGAAATCCCCTCTTCACACAGGGCACCTGTGGGCAAGCGTGGTCCTGCCTCCTGGGCCACGGGACTCGTCTTTCTCTTTGATTGAACATCAAACAATAATTCACTCCACAAATAGCCAGGAGCACTAACTGTTGGCGTGAATGACAAGTCATAAATGACTCACTCCTGCCTAATAAAGGCTACCACGCTCTCCAAACTGTAGAAACTCCACCCTGCACAGGCAGACGTGAAGGACTTCATATGGAACCAGTTCTCAGGCCCGCTCCCTCTTGCTGAGAAATGCCTGGGCACTTCCCTCCGCATCCCCAGTCACTTTGTGGGTTTCTAGGAGCCGAGGCTGGATTTGGAAGGAGGGGTCGATCTCAGCCCGACCCAGAGAGGAACTGCCAAAGATTCAGAGCCACCACAGGAGCTCTCAGGGGAGCAGGTGTCCCGTCAGTGGCCCTGGGAAAGGCAGAGGGAGCGTTCCTTATGGGGACGTGGGGGTCCATGCCACTCAAAGTGTGTGAGATCTACACAGGGGGGCGTCTGTCAACTGTTTCCAGTGCTCCGTGCACACGTTCAATAAACAATGGTATAGTTCTAAATTCTTTATTTTTCCTGCTATTTTCTTCCTTGCATATTTATTCAAATTTATATATTGAATCAAAAAATGGTATAGTGTACTTTTAAATTTTTCGTAGTAATTAACTTTATTTTACCTAAGTTTATTTAGTCTTTGGAAATAAAAACCACCGATAGAAAATTAATGGCAGCCTTTCACCACAGAAAGTTGGAGAACCTCAGGTAGAGATTCTACTGTCTCGGATTCCACCCTCTTTAGATTCTCTCAGATCTGAAATCCATGAGGAACTGAAGCTGGCCAGGGAATCAAAGTATGGAAAATGAGGGAGCGAGAAGTTTGTATGCCATCGACTCCTGACATAAGAAGCGAGGCGACCGTGTATCTGCCCAACGCCCTTCTAGCATCCTGCCTAATGCTCTTCCATTTTACAGAAAACGAAGTTCAGGGAGGTACCTGCTTGCCTTAGGGCACTCAGTTGGAGACCTCACATTTCAGTCCACAAGCCAAGTCCCCTCACTAGAAGTCCAGTCTCCTACCCCAGCCCTGGTGGGCATAAAATCCCTTATTCCCGATGCACAGAAAGGAAACCAGAGTCCGAATAAGGTCAATAACTTTTATTGTCATTCACATATTTCATAGAAAAGGGGATGCAGCAATTGGGTCAGCGCTGTGTGAAAAATGCAGGTTTGTACATGTCGCTCTATTTACATGGGGAGCAGGCTCTCCTCAACATCAGGCGCAGCAGCTGCACTTGTCCGATGCCCCTTTGCAGACGCAGCCCTGGGCACACTTGGCACAGCCCACGGGGCAGCAGGAGCAGCAGCCTGGGGAAGAGAGGGCGGCAGAGATGAGAGCTTGGGACAAAAGATCAGTAAGGATTCCCGCCCGCCCAACAGGGGCCATGTGGAGGTGCCGCCTTCCTGGAGAAAGGGGCAACTCCCCGCTTTACACTCTCCGGCCGCTGTAGAGGGCTGGGCAGCGGGAGGCGGGGCTGAGGGGTGGATGAAAAGAGGATTCCACTCACTCTTCTTGCAGGAGGCGCATCTGCACTGTTTGCATTTGCAGGAGCCGGCGCAGGTGCAGGATTCACCTGCAAGGAGAAAAGTCGGATCTGAGAAGGGTCCCTGTAGACTCGAACGCGGGAAGAGGTGCTGGCAGCCCCGGTTCGAGTCCCAGTTCCAGAAGCCACTCGTGGGAACCTGGGCAAGCCATAAACCCTCCTCTCCTTATCGGTTAAACGGGGCCTCCGATTAACCTAGAGCAGAGGAAGGCACACCAAAACGCTCTGAAAGGGGGCCAACCCTACCCTGATTAGGAAGAGCGGGAAGGGTCAGAAACCGCTTCTCCAGCTCTGCACCCGACTCCCAGTCGCGGCTTAGACATCCTTACCGGCGACGCAGGAGCAGTTGGGGTCCATGGCGCACTGAGGCGGTGGCTGGAGTCCGGGGACAGAGGCACGAGCAACGCTGACCTGGCGAAGGGGTGATGGAGACGAGAGCGCGGCGGGCGGCCTTTATAGTGGCCGAGCCGGGACGGGTGCAAAAGCCCGCCCCGCCGGGCCGCCTGCACACGCCCCTCGCTGAGTCACCCGCGGCCCGCGGCGCGCCGGGCCGGGCGCACCGGGCTGTGCACACGGGCCGTGGGTTCGCAGACGCCGCCCCACGTGCGCCCGGGGGCCGCCCCGGTGCGGGAAGGGCCGGGCGCAGAGCGCGGACGCCGCGGGCCGGGCTGCCAGGGTGGGTGCCCGGCCCGCCCCCCGCTGCCCTGTACTTGACCCTGAGTGCTTCGAGAGCGGGTGTAAGCGGGTCCTGGGGATCCTGCTCGGATGAAAAATCGATTGGAAGTGAGGACAGATGATAAAAAACTCTTTAGACCTGTCAAGGCTTAAAAATTGTGTAGCATGAGGTTAAGCCCGCTGGGATGGCTGTTGATGACATATCTATCTATTGTATATCGACTGCCTTGGTGTCCGATTGTATATGGACTGTACTAAGCGTGCTATGTCCCAGATCTCATGTAATGCTGTAACAACCCTGTGAGGTAAGGACTATCCCCTAGTCCCATTTTAAAGAGGAGGAAATGAAGGCCCAGAGAGGTTAAGTAACTTGCCCAAGGTCGCAGAGCTAATGAGGAGCAGAACCTGGTGATCCAAAGCACAGGGTCCAGCAGATGCTGAAGGACGATTAAGGATCAAGGAGCCCCAAGACTTGTGCCCAGGAGACTCATAGCCATGGAGGCACAGGGAAAAGTGATGGCAGGGTCATAGCTAGGATGGAGGGTGCACTCGGGGGCAGCGAGAGCCGAGGAGAGGAGACTCAGACCAGCCTGGGAGGAGGTGGGCGGTGGCCTTGGGCCTGAGAGTGAGGACGTCTTTGCCGGGCGGGGGCGGGGGCGGGGGGAGTTGTATTCCAGCCTGCAGAGGAAGCAGCGGCTGGAAAGCTGGCATCGCCCTGGAACGTGTGGAAGGGAACCCCCCCAGAACTTTCTCGCCCAGTGGATGCTGGGGGGAAGAGCGGAGGGCGTGCCCAAATTCCTCTCTGGGGAGGCTCATCCTGCTTCCGTCCCGCGGGCGTGTGGCCGCTGTGTAACGGGACCTGGATCGCCGTCGTCGGAATATCCCGAGTGTGTCATCAGCGCAGCTAGGGGAAGGATTACTGGAAGCTTCCCGGGGGGGCGAGGGGCGTGCTGGTTGCTGCCGCGGGGAGTTGAGTGAGGAGGCGGGCGGAGGACTGGCTGTTCCCGCAGCGTTTATGTAAGGTCCTGTGGAAAGGTCCTCGGAGCTCAGCTCCAACGTCACTTCCTCCGGGGAGCCCTTCCTGACCCCCTTGCCGGGTCAGGATGCTCTTGGAACGAGCTGGTACACATCCTGTCCTTTTCCTTCCTGGCACTGTCCATGTTTTTAATATGTAAGAACGTGTTCGATTCTTGGATTGAGCTGTGTCCCTCGCCAGCCCAGCCGGCCACTGAAAACCCCAGGAGCAGTCATTGCCCCAGAATGTGTCTCCAGCCCCTGGCGCAGGGCCAAGTGTGCGGTAGGTGCGAAGGAGGTAGTGACGGTAATCCCCTCGTTGTCTCCTCCCTCCCAGCCCCCACCTTCAGTTAGGGCCCATTACAAAATGAAAGTAAAAACACTTTATTTCGCCACTTTGGGACCTGTGTGCTCACTCAAATGAAAACGCCAAGCAGGGCGGGGGAGTTGAGCTATGGGAGGGGCTCAATTCTAATGGTCACTCTGCTACTCACTTGCTGAGTGACCTTGGGTCACTTCTGTGCCAGGGTCCCTCTGAGCCTCCGTCTATTCTGTCAATGATCAGATTATAGTCTGTCAATGATCAGTCTGCTGGATGATCAGATTATACTAGAATTCCAGGGTTGCACACAGACATTCTCAGAGATCTCCCTGTGTCTGGTGGCCTTGTGGCCCGAGGGCGCTGAAGGTCCGCTCTTTGGGCCAGTTTTGTTTTTGTTATTATTTACATATACACACACATTATATGCAAAACTCCTGGTTTCTAATAAATCAGATGGTCGCTTGTCCACTCTGAGGAAGCAATTCAACTCTGTGAAGAGATAACAGGGCTTGTCTTTGCCCAGAAAGTTTTAAATCTAGCCCAGGGTTTGGGCCATCTATGTTGGCAGTAAAATTTGCTTCTGGGCCTCAGCTGTTTCCCTTGAGTCATTTTGACTCTGAGAGGGGAGGGGTGACCAATTAGCAAAGGTGAAGGGGGGGAGGGGGAGGGGCTGGCTCTAGTCTTGCTCGTGGACGTGCCACTGGGAAGCCTCACTGTCCTTGGGACAGACGTGGAGAGAGAGGACTTTCTCATTCTGCATCCCAGACATGGCAGGGGATGAGGGAGATGAAGCCAAGCAGAATTAGATGAGGAAAAACACCCCCCTGCAAATCCGAGGTGAGTCATCAGTGTGAGGCAATGAAGTGCCCCAGACTGAATTAATAGAAGTATGTCATCTAGAATGAGGGAGGTGATTTTTCACTCTCCTTTTAACTACTGAGATGGATATTTATAGTTCTGCACCAGCCGTCCATTCATCCTTCCCCTGTGACAGTACCCTTAGTTTTCCTGTGTAGAATCGCTCCTCCCCACTGTTTGTCCTTGTGGTTTGTTTGGACTAGGCCCATCCATGGGCTCCCAGGCCATCCCACTACCCTGGCCACAGTGATTGGCTCTGATTGGACCACCAGCCACAAACCAAAGAGAATCAGTGAAACTTTTGCTGGGTATGCTGGGAAAATGGCAATTACTCTTTCCATCCAGATGTGAAACCAAGAGTATGTGAGGTTGAGTTTCTAAAGCCTTTTGTCTCCATGAGAAGAGCCTGAAAATAAAGTTATCACAAAGGAAATGGAGCCTGACAACATCATTGAAACACCTGGATCCAGCTATGCCTGAAGGCATTATGAGTCAGTCATTTCCTTTTTTGTTAAATCATCCTGGATAGAGTCTTAACTGGCACAATTGGGCAGACCATCCTGAGAGCTGTGTTCATCATTGGGCTTCAACTGTCCAGAAAGTGGTTGATCACAATGGTCTTAAGACTAAAAACCCCGTCATGTGAGCAACAGCTGAGGGGGTGGGCAGGCTCGATCTGGAAGAAACAGTTACCTTCAAATATCTGGACAGTGGTTGTTCGCATTATCTATAGCTATGCCACAAGTTGCCCAAAACTTAGCAGCTTAAAACAATGACCGTTTATTGTCTCTCCTGGTTTTGTGGGTCAGGAATTCGATCAGGGCTCATTCGGGTGATTCTTTTGTTTCATGTGTCACTGACTGAGGTCACTTGGTGGCCCTCAATTGGATGGGCTGGTCCGGAGGTTGTAAGACAGCTTCACTCACACGGATGGCTGGAGGGCTGAGCTCAGCTGGAACTATTGACTAGAGCCCCTGCATGTGGCCTCTTCAGCATGGTGGCCTCAGGGCAATTAGGCTCCTGACATTCAGCTCCGGGCTCCAAAGGGAGAGTGCCAAGAGACAGGTGTGGCTGCTGCAAGTCTCTTACGCCCTGGGCCCTGAAACTAGCACGAGTCACTTTCACCCCGTTCTGTTGGTCAAGAGTCACAGAGCCTGCCCAGATTCAAGAGGAGAGGACGAAGACCTCACATCTTGATGAGAGGAGTCAACGAATTTGCAGGCGTCTCTCCTCTGCCACAGTAGTCATAGTGAATAATACTGAGCACCTTCTCTGCACCAGGTCTCGTGCTAAGGGTACACTGAGTTGATTTCACTTCCACCTCAGCACAGCCCCAAAGGCAGATGTTGTTATTATCTCCATCTTCCAGATGAGGCACTGAAGGGTTCCCTGGCCTGCTCAGGGTCACACAGCTGTAAGTGGCAGCGCTGGGATTTGAACCCAGGACATTCTGACTCCACTCCTACATGTTTACGCCCTGCTGAAAAGAAGAAATTAGGCTTGTACTCTGTGGTCCCCGGGGCAGAATCAGGCTGTTGATGGGAGCTTCAGGGATAAAGATTCTGCTCCGGATGGGAAAGGCCTTTCTTGCAATGAGAACTGGTCCCTGGAAGGGATCACCTTGGGAGATAGTTTCTTGTCCCCACAGCAGTGGAAACAGGCTGTGGGTCCCAGCATTAGATGGGGGACAGAAAGAGATTAGATCGTTGCTCCCTGGGAGATCCTGTGATTCTGTGCTTCTCATCACAAGTACGCCTGTCTGATCTTACTGCTTCCTCCTCCTTCTACTGATTCTGCCTTCATTTGGGGGGTCTAATAGTTATTTATTGCTGGGTAACAAATTACCCCAAAACTCAGCAGCTTAGGACAACACGCGTGTATTATCTCATAGCTTCTGTGGGTCAGGAATCGGGGCAGAGCTTAGCTGGGGCCTCGGGCTCGGGGGTCTCTCACAGACAGCAAGCGAGGTGCCAGCCAGGGCTACAGTCATCTCAAGCGTGAGCTGGGACAGGCTCTGCTTCCAAGCTCCCTCTTGTGGTTGTTGGCAGGTTTGGGTCCTTATGAGCTATTGTGCTGAGGCTTCTGTTGCTCATAAGCCGTTGGCCAGAGACCTCACTTAGCCCCTTGCCGTGTGGGCCTCTCCACAGAGCATCTCACAACACGGTAGTGATGGAGCAAGAGGGCAAGAGAGAGTGTCAACAAAAGTGTGTGCGTGAGACAGAATTGACAGTTTGTAACCTAATCACGGAAGTCACATCCCACCGCTTTTGCAGTAGTCATGAGCCACATGACAACGTTTCGGTCAATGGTGGACCATAGGTATGACAGTGGTCCCGTAAGATTAGTACCATATGGCCTAGGTGTGTAGGGGGCGATACCATAAGTGCTCTATGATATTCACACAAGGACAAAATCACCTAATAACGCACTTCTCAGAACATATCCCGTCATTAAGTGACGCATGACTGTATTCTATTCATTAGCAGCCAGTCACTAGGTCCAGGCCACGCTCAAGGGGAAGGGATTGCACAGGGCGTCAATAGTGGAGGCTGGGATCACTGAGAGCCATTTGAAAAGTCTGGCTACGTCGGGGGAGGGCAGTAGTATGTTGTCTGATTTCAGCCTTAGAATGCTGTCTCTACCCTTCTCTCCCCCTCATCTGTTGGGTCTCAGTTTAAAGGCCATTGCCTCAGAAAGCCTCCCTGGACCCCAAAATAGGCTGAGTCCCTCTGTTAGCAGCCATCGCACCCCTTCCCTGTAGCACTTACTATAATGACAATTACTAGTTCTAAAGCAGCTAACATTTCCGTAGCCCATGTCCCATGCCCAGCCTTTAGTCTTCTGACAGCCTTGTAAGATAGGGACTGCTATCGTCCCCATTTTACAGAGGGAGAAACTGAGGCTCAGAGAGGTTAAGTAACACTGCTCAAAGCCTCTCGCTAGTCAGGCACCAAACCAGGCAGTCTGGCTCCAGAGCCTGTGCACTCAGCCGCCCTGCTGCACAGCCTCTCCCGGCAGCTGGTGCTGTGTATGGTTTTTTTGTTTAATCTTTGACTCTCCACCAGGCTGTGAGCTGTGTCTGCTGGGCTCACTGTCCTGGCTCTGGCGCCTGGCACCGCGCCCAGCTCACGGTGGGTGCTTAATAATGCAGAGGAACGGAGAGAATCGAATCCTGCCAGCTGCCGGTAAGGAGGCTCCTTGAAGGGCGAGGCCTGCCTGGTGGAGAGCCAGCTTTGAAAGCTTGCACTCGGGGAGAAGCTGAACTCCCTCTGGCATCACCTCCTCCTTACCAGTCAGGCCTCAACTTCCCTCTTCTGTCCCCAAGAACTTCTGCCCTAGGATCAGGGCATCGCATGCCCTTCTCCAAACACACTTGGCCCTCGATACACCAGGTTTTTCTCCCTCCTTACCATCCCCCAAAGCCCATTGCAAATGCCTCCTCCTCCGAGGAGTCTTCCCCGATCCCCCACCCTGGCAGGGTCTCTCCCTTCTTAAGGCACCAGAGCTTTTATCTGTACCGCGCCTCCCTCCCTCGGCCTCAGCCCCCCCCCCCCCGCCCCCCCCCCCGCCCCCGGTCGCTAAAATGGGAGGAGCCTGGGTGCCATGGTCTGTAAGTTTCTTCCAGCTCTAAAGCACCCAGGGTTCCATTCCGGATGTTCTTGCCGTGGTTTTACCCTCCCCAACGGTCCCTGAGCTCCCTGAAGGGCAGAGACATTTCTTTTCATCTCTCTTCAGCGTCTAGAACACAGCATGGTGATTTTTAGGCACCCATAAATACTTTTGCGATGAAATGGTTGGGAGGGCTGGGTTGAGATGGCAGACTCAGTGGAGATGTGTGTCTCCTGTGCCTGCTCAAAATCCCATGGAAAGACAGACTCGATCATTAAAAGGCCAAATGATGGAAAGCAATAAAGAATACTACCAGAAAAAGAACGAAGTTGGAGAACTGACTCTATCCAATTTCAGAACTTAGGATAAAGCCACAGTGATCAGGACTGTGTGGTGCAGAGAGGCATGCAGACCAACAGCCTCTCTGCTGTTTCTCGTATGCATATCAGACACACTCGGGCCTTAAGACCCACAGGCGCGCACACACACACACACACACACACACAGGTGTATAAATAATGTGGAGTTTCACTTTCCATTTTTACGCAATTAGGATTATACTATATGTACTGTTCTACACCCTGTTTTTTTTCACTTAGTGATAAGCTTTGGTAGTCCTTCCATAGCAGTACGCAGAGGCTCACATCCTTCTTTTTATCAGGTGTTCATTATGACCACTTTTATACTTCCCTACTGAAGGCTATTTGGCTTGTTTCCAGGCTTCCACTGATACAATGATGATGGTACAGTGCACTTCCTGGGTTGAAGGGATGTACATTTTAAATCTCAGTAACTACTGTTAAAATGCTCCCCAAAATGGCCATACCAATTTACACTGCCTTCAGCAGGGGACAGGCGTTCGTGACCATTCCCCATCCCTCACTATCAATAAAAAATAACAGTCTTTTACCCTTTTGCCAAACGGGTGGGCAAAATGTTATCCTAAGTTGCATTTCCTTGACAGAAGTGAGGTTGAATATTATTTCCTTCATTCTTTGGCCTTTCGAGTTTATTTTTCCTTGAATTGCTTATTTATATCCTTTGCACAATTTCTAAATTGAGTCTTTCATTTCTTATCAATTTGTAGGAACTATTTACATATTGTAGCTATTGATCTTTTGTCACACACACACATTCTGGCTCTCTTAGCCATAACAAAAGGGTGCCTTGAACAACAGAAGTCTGTTTTCTCACTGTTCTGGGGCTAAATGTCCCAGATCAGGGTGCCAGCAGGGTTGGGGTCTGGTGAGAGCCCTCTTCCCGGCTCGTAGGACCCACCATCTCACTGTGCTCACATAACCTCTTCTTTCTGCGTGCGTGTGTAGGGGCGAGCAAGAGAGAGCTCACAGGTGTCTCTTCTTATAAGGACACTAATCCTAATCCTATCCTATTAAGGCCCCACCCTTATGATCTCATTTAACCTTAATTACCTCCTAATAGACCCTATCTCCAATTACAGTCCCATTGGGGGGGTGGGGCTTCAACACACGAATTTGAGGGGAGACACAATTCAGTCCACGGCACACTCATATAGTGACTATTTTCTATCACCATTTAGCTTTGTTTATTTTATTTTAAATTATGGTAAAATACACATAACATAAAATTTACCATCTTGCCCACTTTTAAGTGTACAGTTTGGTAATCTTAAGGATTTTAAAATTGTTGTGCAACCAATCTCCAGAACTCTTTTCATCTTGCAAAACTGAGACTGTACCCATTACACACCCTCCCGGCCCCCTCCCCAGCTTCTGGTAACTACCATTGTCTCATGGATTTGACTGCTCTAGGTACCTCCTCTCAGTGGAATCGTAGGCATTTGTCTTTTTGTGATTGGCTTATTTTCCTCAGCATAATGTCCTCGAAGTTCATCCATGTCGTAGCTTGTGTCAGAATTTCCTCCGTCTGAATGTCTGAATAATATTCCATTGTATGTATATATCACATTTTGTTTGTCCATCACGTGTCCATGGGTACCTAGATTGTTTCTACCTTTTGGCTATTCTGAATAACGTTGCTATGCACACGGGTGCACAAACATCTCTTTGAGACTCTGTTTTCAATTCCTTTGGGTATGGTAATTCTATTTTTAACTTTTTGAGGAACCACCATACTGTTTCGATAGTGGCTGCACCATTTTACGTCTCTGCCAACAGTGCACAAGGGTCCCAATTTCTCCACATTCTTGCCAACACTTGTTATTTTCTGGGTTTTTCTGACAATAGTCATCTGTTACGGTCTGAATATTTGCATCCCCTGGGATCTCTGGGACCCCCACAGAGCTCCCTAGTCCCTTCTGGTGTGTGAGGATACAATGAGAAGTCTTCCACCCGGAAGAGGGCCCTCACCTGACCCTGCCGGCACCCTCATCTCAGATTTCCAGCCTCCAGAACCGTCAGAAATAAATTTCTGCTGTTTATAAGCCAGCCAGTCTGTGGTATTTTGTTACAGCAGCCCAAATGGACGAAGACTCCATCCTAATGCGTGTGAGATGATTTAGCTTTGTTTCGATGCTGTTTGTCACACAAAACAAGCCAGAAGGGAGAAAACGAGCATGGTTAGTTTAAGGGCCGAGACTTCAGTCAGACTGCCCGGGTTCAAATCCTGACTCTACCACATTCTAGCTATGTGACGTGTTAAAAACAAGGCAACAAGCCCCAAATGGAGTCCTATGCTAAGCCCCATGTCACCAAACTGAGGCTTAGTTACAGTTTCGGCTCTCCTAGAAATGGAATCTTAAACCAGTCCATCAGGGATCGCCTGAGTGGCACTAGGGAGGTCATCCGCCTGATGGACCCCTGCCATCCCCTAAAGGAAAGTCACTTGGCAATAATCAATCTGTCTGTTTGGGGTTTTTTTTTTTTTTTTTTTTTTTTTTTTGCCTATTATAACTTCCTTGTTCTTGCTCCCTTCTGCCTATAAAAGTCTTTCATTTTGTGGGGCTTCTTGGAGCTCCTTCTATCTGCTAGGTTGGATGCTGCCCAATTCGAATCTATTTTTGCTCCAATAAACTCTTAAAAAATTTCAGTATGCCTCAGTTTATCTTTTAACAGACCCCATGCAAATTACCCTAAGCCCTACTGCCCCATCTGCAAAATGGGAATGGGTATAATAGTCATACCATTCTTCTAGAGCTTAAGGATTAAGTAAAATAATGTACTTGAGGATTTAGCACAGATAATCCCACGTTATTGATGTTTTCTTTTCTGTGTCCTATTTAAAAGAGCTCCACCCCAAAGTGAAGAACATTATCCTATTTTCCTCTTCCAAATTCTTTTATAGCTGTGACTTTGCTCCTGGGTATTTAAGTTAGTTGAAAATTATTTTTTATATGATATGCAAAAGGGTAGCCGATTGTCTCCACACTTTTCACTGACTAGTGTATCCTTCTGCCACTGATCTGATCATCTCTTTCCTCCAGCTACACCGGGTCTGTTCTTGGACTCTCCTCTCTGTTCAATCGATCTCTTCCTGAGCCGAGACCAATTCCCGGAGCTTTAGAACAAGCAGTGCTGGCAGGCTAGAGCAAGCCTGTTTGCTGTTCCTGTGAAAACTGGCTTGGCTTTTCTTGCACTATATTTTCTAAAATCAGCCTATTAGGTTTAAAAAAAAATCCTGGTGGGCTTTTGAATGGACGATCCCAAAAACTAACTTGGAGGAAAACTGACGTGTTTACAGCACTGTGTCTTCCTACCTGGAAACTTTTCTCTTCCAGAATCCTATTTCTTTCCTCCCAGCCAAACCAGGTAGAGCTGAGTGTTCTCTTTCATCCAGGACTGGACCACAACCCCCACGGATAAAAGCTCTTATTATTCTGCTTCCACTTGAAGAAAGAAGGGGCTGGAGACACACTGGCAAATGGGAAGATCTGAAAAGGAGCTAAACAATGTGTTTCGGGGAGACAGGCTATTCAGGGCGGTGACCTTGGAAACGCAGCTGACAATTTGCCAAGACAGGCCCCTGGGCCTCCCGGACAATCCTCTGATGACTCTGAAAACAGGCAGTTTTGCAGGAGCAACTGGACAATTCCAGAAGCCGCAGGCCTTTGGGGCTGGGGTCTGGTTTTAACTTCCCCCAACCCCATTGTACAGGTGGAGAAAGAGAGCTTGAGAGGTAGGAGAAAGGGACAAACTTCTACGGGTCTGGTCTCCCCTCTTTCCCCAAGTTGAGCTTGACCTAGCAGGAGGACTAAGTGCCATCTGAACGTGAGGGGAGGATGTACTCCACCCCAGAGCTCCCTCCCAGCCCCCAAGAGACCAGTGGCCAAGTGTCAGGATTTCACTTCTCAACTGCGTGGTTCCCTCAGATGAGGCACTGCCTACCCACCACGTCCTGCCCCTTTAAGAAGAGACCAGTCCTTGGCTTATGCCATTCATAGGATTTATTGTCACTTGCCAGCTGCTAGCAGGGGAAGGGGACACACAGCCAAGCCTCACCCCGGGGAGAGGTTGCCCGGGGCCACTCAGCACTATTTACACACGTCACACGGAGAGCACGTCCTCATTGGCAGCAGCTGCACTTCTCCGCCTCCGCCTCGGCCCCCTCTCCACCTTTGCACACGCAATCCTTGGCGCATTTCTCACACTCCGCTGGGCAGCAGGAGCAGCAGCCTGCAGATGAAATAGGGGGTGCCCAGTCTGATGCCTTTCCCGCATTTGTCCCCAACAGAAAGGAGGGGGAAGAGGAGGGGTGCTGAGGCCGGTCACTGGCCCCATCCTAGTCTCACACCTGATCTGACTCAGCATCTCTGGTGTGTCAGCTGCATGCTGGGCGACCACGGGAGAGGGGTCCCCAGTAGCTAGCCCACAGCCCCCCCGGTGAGTGCAGGGGAGTCCCGAGGACGGTGGGGTTAGGTCCACGCTGGGGTAGTGCTGGGCTTAAGGAGAAAGCATTACAGGGTAAATGGCCTTGAAAAGGGCCTTGAAGGATAAACTTGGAGGAGCAGAGACGGTACAGGACAGAGGGTCCAGGAGATCAATGGGAGGATCCGTGCCTAGTCTTACACACCAGGGAAGAAGGGAGCCTTCCTCCCATCCCCCACTCCCCAGGCATAGTACACTGCTTCCCCGGCCATCTGGGGGAGGTCAAATTGAGGGGACCCACGAAGGCCTGGGAGGGGCCAAGGGAAGCCACGCCAGAGCTAACCCCTAGCCTCACTAATGGCTTCCCCAGGCACTGGAGGTTTGGAGGGGAGGGGCTGGACCAGGGTAGCAGTTCTCAGTCCCAGCTGCCCATTAGAATCTTCCGGAAATTTACAAAAACATCTTGGCCCAGGCCTACTGTATTAATCACTGGGGTGGGGCCTGGGTGACTGTGTCTTAAGGCCTCCCCAGGTGGTTCTGTCCCAGTAAGAAGCAGAAGCAATGGAATAGGGGCCCTACGGGTGTCTCCCCATTGTGTGGACAGTCGGTGATGGGGAGCAGAGCGGGGTCCCCACACTCACTCTTCTTGCAGGAGGTGCATTTGCATCCCTCGCACTTGCAGGAGCCAGAGCAGGTGCAGGAACCACCTAGAGAGGGAGACGCCGCAGGAAGGGTTAATGTGGTAAGCCATTTAGGTCCCAGGCCTAAAAGGAGGAGGGGGATGCAAATCTCCGCGCCCTTTGGGACACAGCCATGCCCTCCCTTCACGAGGTTAAAAATGGGAAATAAGAGTTCTTTCCCTCAATGTCCTTGAGCGATGGCGATGGCGTAGGGCACAAGATTCTTTCTAAGTAAAGGGACGCGCTGTGCCGCAGGATGGGGGCGGGGGCTCACCAGTCGGGCAGGGGCAGGTCTCAGGGTCCATGTCGAGAGGAGTCGCCGCTGGAAGAGGTGAATTGGCTTCTCCGGCAACTGGACGCACTAGAGGCAGCAGGTGGCGAGGCTTTTATAGCCCCAGGCGGGGGCGCGCAGGCACAGCCCGCTCGCCGCACGGCGCCCCCTCTCTCCATCTGGGCGCACTGGCCTGGTGGAGGCGCGCATTGCGGCAGCGGTTCCCCCCTTCCCTGCCGTGTGAACGGCCGGGGGGCGCTCCCCCCGCCCCTCCCCGCTGGCGGGTGCACAGCCGTGCGCCCGCAGCCACCCCACTTCCCACCGTGTGCACAGGGGAGCACACTATCCGCTCGCCTGTGTGCGCGCAGCCGTGTGCAGGGCTGGAGACGCGTGTCCGTCTGTGTCCCTCCCGCCCCCCCCC